>NW_005434638.1:25820-30820 GCF_000315625.1 Guillardia theta CCMP2712
GCCTCCCGTCCTCCTCCTCCTCCTTTACCTTCCTCCTCCTCCTCCTCCTCCTCCTCCTTCCTTCCTCCTCCTCCTCCTCCTCCTTTACTCCTCCTCCTCCTCCTCCTCCTCCTCCTCCTCCTCCTCCTCCTCCTCCTCTTCAATCTCATCCTCTTGCCTTCAATCTCTCCCTCTTCTGCTGCACCTACCTCCTCCTAACCTTGCTCCTTATGCTTCATCGCCCCCTTTACCTCCACCCCTTGACCTGATCGTCTTCCTTGCGCTCTTTCACCCTCCCCTTGCTCCCATCTACCAATGCCGTCTTGCTCTCGCTGGCTTCTACTGACTTTTCAACCCTCCTACTTGCAGTTCATCTGTGCAGGAGCAGGAGCGGGGATGGCTGCAGCCTTTGGGGCTCCGGTGGGGGGCGTCCTCTTCGTCTTGGAGGAAGCTGCTTCCCACTGGTCCCCCCAGCTCATATGGCGAGTCTTCGCAGCCGCGCTGGTCGCGACCTTCACCCTCGCCTTCGTCAAGGCAGGGGAGAACGGAGGAGATATCTCGCTTGCTGGCCTCCTTTCCTTCGGTACCGTCCAGTCCGTGGAGGACATGAAGCGGCAGCTGGTCAGCTCGGACGGCTCAGTCAAGGTGAGCGCGGTCGACGCTCCTGTCTACTGGTGGGAGATCGTCTTCTTCGCACTGGTGGGGGTAGGAGGAGGGATCCTCGGCGGGCTGTGGGACCTAGCATGGAACGCGATCGCGCCCTTCCGGCCCAAGGGTCGCGTCATGCGCGTGGTGGAGGTAGTCATGGTGTCGGTCTTCACGTCTGCGGTTGTCTTCTCGCAGGCCTACTCCTACCCGCAGTGCCGCAACAACGGGTCCTGGAGCTGCCGGGACAGCGAGAACTGGGGGGACTGGTGCGGGGGGCCCCAGGACAACTCGACCTGCTCCGGGGCCCGGGCCAAGTGCGTGAACGCGTCCGGATGGGTCTGCCAGGGAGGAGAGAACTCAGGGAAGGCCTGCAGAGGGAGGGGAGACTGCGAGTGGCGCGGGGGGGTGTGCATGCCGATGGAGACGGAAGAGATCTTCGGGGTGCGCCTCGGGTGCCCCGTCGGGCAGTACGACGAGCTGGCGACCATCTTCTTCGGGACGCGGGAGCAGTCGATCGTGCGTCTATTCACACAGGCATCTCCCCGCGAGCCCTTCAGCAACAGCTCCCTCACCATCGCCGGGCTGACCTACATGGTCCTCATGCTCTTCACTTACGGCTGCGCCATTCCCGCCGGACTCTTCATGCCCTCCGTCATGGTGGGCGCGTGCCTGGGGAGGCTAGTGGGGCAGCTAGTCAAGCAGTACGTCGAGAGCTCGGTCTTCAGCGGGGCGTACGCGCTGGCAGGAGCAGCGGCGATGCTGAGCGGGGTGCAGCGGGCGACGATCTCACTGGTCGTGATCATCATAGAGGGGACGGCCAACGTTCACTTCCTCCTCCCCATCGTCGTCACGACCTGCACGGCGAAGCTCGTCGGGAACCTCTTTGGGCACGAGGGAGTGTACGAGATCGGGCTGAGGAGGAAGAAGCTCCGGTTCCTCGAGCACGAGCCGCACTGGATGATGGACCTCTGCACTGCAGGAGACGTCATGTCGACCCCGGTCGTCTGCCTCCCGGTGGTGGCCAAGGTCGGAGAAATCATAGAGAAGCTAAAGGGTTGCGGGCACAACGGCTTCCCCGTGCTCTCCCTGACCGACGAGGGGGACGAGGGCGCAGGGCCGCGCCAGCAGCATGAGCGAAGTCCCGTCAACGACTGCAAGTTCGAGGGACTCATCCTCCGAGCTCAACTCCAGCACATGCTCGGAGCTAGGTGAATTCCCCCTCCCTTCCCCTCTAAACCCCCCCTCGCAGCGCCTACCTTCCACTGCTGCTCCTCTCCTCTCCTCTCCTCTCCTCTCCTCTCCTCTCCTCTCCTCTCCTCTCCTCTCCTCTCCTCTCCTCTCCTCTCCTCTCCCCTCCTCTCCTCTCCTCTCCTCTCCTCTCCTCACTCTCCGTTAGGTTCCTCGAGGACGGAGCTGATCCACAGGGCTTGTGGCATCGCATCACGTACGACAGTCTCGAGCATCTCTCGCTCGACGGCGATCCAGACATGTACGAGCTCATGGCATACAACAACCGACAAGGAGCCAGCGGACTGCAGGTCCTCCTCCTCCTCCTCCTCCTCCTCCTCCTCCGCCTGCCCTCCCTCTCCTTCCCTCCCTCATCTTTCCTCATCTACCTCTTGTTTCATTTTCTTGGTTCACCAAGTTTCAGGCATGGGAATTTCGAGATTTCTCTCCTGAAGATCGCGAGAGATACGTGAACCTTGGCGCGTATATGAATTGCTCCTGCTATACGGTCCTCTTTCCCTTCCCCCCTCACCACCACCATCTCCTCCTCCTCCTCCTGCTCCTCCTTCCACCACCTTATCCTCCTCCTCTTCCTCCTGCTCCTCCTGCTCCTCCTGCTCCTCCTGCTCCTCCTGCTCCTCCTCCTCATCCACCACCACCACCACCACCACCACCATTTCCTCAACCTCCTCCTCATCCTCCATCCACCACCTCATCATCCTCCACCACCACCACCACCATAACCTCATCCTCCCTTTCTCCTCCTCTCCTCCTTCTGTTCCTCCTCTCGGAATCATGATGGCAAGCAGGTACTGGAGAGCTGTCCTCTCTCCCGAGCATACAAGCTCTTTCGTAACATGGGCCTCCGCCATCTCCCCGTCGTTGACGTTCAGAATCGCGTGGTGGGCATGCTCGCTCGAGCCAACTTCTCAGAAGAGGTCAGTCTCTCCTCCGCGCCATCTCCCCTCCGTTGCTCCTTCCTCCTTATTTCTCTTTTCTCCTCCTCCTCCTCCTCCTCATCATCATCATCATCATCATCATTATCATCACCATCATCATCATCATCATCCTCTTTGTTGACCAACTTGCCCCCCCAGGTGATTCATCAGGCCATGACCGTATACTACCACGACGACGAGATTCACCAGCATGCAAGCGAGGAAAAGAACCCGCGGCTCAAGGGATACGACACGGTTACCTCCCTCTCTCCTCCTCCCCTCCCCCTTCCTACTCCCCTCCTCCTCCTCCTCCAGCTGACCATTTTCTGTTCTCAGGTCTCGCGGCAGCTCAACCGACACGCTCTCTACACGGAGGAAGGAGGATACATCGGAGGGCTTGTGACTACCTGGCAGACTCGTTTGGCCTTCCTGCTGCGAGGAGGGACGTGAGGGTAGAAGCAAAGTACATCATTCATTCATTCATTCCTCATCCTCCTCCTCCTCCACCTCCTCCTCCTGCCCCCTCTCCTCCATTAGCTACTTTCTTCGTGCTACTGCTCCTGCTGCTCTCCATTAAACTACATCTTACTCCCCGCCCTCTTCTTATCCTCGCTTCTTCTTCTTTGTGTTGGCCTGCGTGAAGCAATTCAGATTGAAGGAGCGGAAGGGGATGAGAGAGGGGCTGGCGAGATGGGAACAGGGATGGAAGACGGGGTGCAAGAGAATTGAGGAGGAGGAGGAGGAGAATGAAGAGCAGCAGAAGCAGAAGCAGCAGGGGGGGGAGGAGGAGGCGCTGCGGCCTGCAGGGGCAGGGGCAGCGGCAGCAGCAGAGGCAGCGGCAGCGGAAGCGGCAGCGGCAGCGGCAGCGGCAGCGGCAGCGGCAGCGGCAGCGGCAGCGGCAGCGGCAGCGGCAGCGGCAGCGGCAGCGGCAGCGGCAGCGGCAGCGGCAGCGGCAGCGGCAGCGGCAGCAGCAGCAGCAGCAGCAGGACCTCGCGCACAATTCTCTCGAGCTGGCGGAGGGTGGCGTTGTCGAGCTTGTCAATGTCAACTTCAAGCTCGTCGGGATCGTCGCCACTCTGACAAGAGGAGGAGAAGTCACGGAGAAGAGAGACAAAGTTTGTTGTTCACGAGCAGAGAGGATCGTATCATAGCAAGAAACATCTCCACCATACACGAGCACCAAAAGGTCTGATGTACTAGACAGCATCACGAGCAGCAAGACAGTCCTCAGGTGTTTCCATCTCTTCTCATTGCTCACCTGCATCAGGATTTTGGAGTTCTTCTCGTGGATGAAAGAAACAACCTGAACATCATCGTTATCATCTCCCTGATATAATTCAAATCTCAAACTCACCGATGCGAGGCGTTTTCCCGGCAGTTTGTTCATGCTCGCACTCAACTGCAAACCATTCAACTCCTCCTCTTCCTCCTCCTCCTGTCTTACCTCCCTCTTCTCCTCATACGTCATAGGCACGTTGTCAAGAGATGAATCTTCACTTCCAGCCTTACCTGCATGAAGGAGAGGAGGGAACGAAGTCGAGAGGTTCAGAAAGAAGTGATGATGATCAGGGAAGGATGCGATCGGACAAGAACGGGAGCAGAGGAAGTGGAGAGAGAGAGAGAGAGAGAGAGAGAGAGAGAGAGAGAGAGAGAGAGAGAGAGAGAGAGAGGAGAACATGCGAGCAACTAAGAAAGAACGGAGAGGAGTGCCTCTCACTCTTTGTGCTCTCAGACGCGGACCCAGCATTGTTGTAGGCGTCCATGATAATTCCCTCGTTCTGACTCCACTTCCCCTCGAACAGAACCTTGAGAGTCTTGGCCATGACGTGGACGTCGTGACCCTCAGGGTTGTAAGTCATCGCGTTCCTGAAGACTAGCAGGACGTCGTCCTTGAACTGCTGCGGGTTCGCCAGCACTCCCTTCTCAAGGTTTGATTTCACAGTACTGAAGACCATCGTCATCGTCATCGTCATCGTCATCCCAATCTCATCATCAATTTCTTCAACATCATCTCCATCGTGATCATCGCAATCTTTGTTGACATTTTCATCATTCTACTACATGAAAGAAGCATGCAGACAAGAGGGAAATGGTCTCAAAAGCTACAACACATCCCTGCTTCCAACGTGTAGTAGAGCACAACAGCCTTACCCGAGGTCCATCGGGCGTTTGATCACGATGTGATAGTCCGGAAGGCCCAATTTCTCA
>NW_005434638.1:33320-44146 GCF_000315625.1 Guillardia theta CCMP2712
ACTGTGGCATCGCAGGCAGTCAGGTCCATGGGCCCTGCAGCCTTCAAGGCGAAGGTGAAGGAGATCCTGCAAGACGAGTGACACTGGGTAGACTCACTAAGTTACGGCACTCCGCTCAACACACTGAATGGACTTTCAATCGGAACAGGGCCGGCCTCAGGGAGGAGCTTAGCGCGTCCGAGGCCGCGCTATCTACCAAAGTTGCCAAGTTTCAAAATTTGTTTGTACGGAGTCCCGGCGTACTACCGTAAACTTACTAGTAGTCGCCGGTAACTACAGTGTCCGTACGGTCGTCCGATCACGCCGCCAGGACCCCCCGGCCCGCCGCCGGCCCGGCACTGGCCGTCCGATCCGCGGCAGCCGCCGGGGCCCCTGGCCCACTGGCCATGCGGCCCAGCCCCGCCGGGTGAAGTCCCGGCCGCCCGGCCCGGCAGGCCGCACTGCCGGCCCGGCGGCCGGCCGCGGCGATGCCGCCCGGCCGGGACCGTCCGATCCGACGGTCGTCCCGGCGGCGGGCCGGGCCGGACTGCGCATACCGTACTGAGTACTGAGTCACTCACTGTGATGATAGGCCGGGCTTGACTGTCGGCCCCGATCAGAGGCCGCGCAACGGAGACGTACTGGAAAGATCCGACGGTTACAACAAACAACGTCTGACCGTTATGTCCGTTCCGACCCTCGTGCGAGAGTAACAAATATTATTAGTTTATAGAATAAAACTAAAATAAAGAAAAGCTACCCAATATCATTGAACAGTAGTAATTCTGTACTGAAAGTGTTTGGATCCTGAAATATAAATTTCGGTAGAGAGAAGTGCCTTTCCGTACAAGTAAGTTGGATCTTCAGTTTTAATTTGTTCGAATATCAAGAATCTAAACAATCTCTTATTAAGATCTGATTTAAAAGAATACCACATAAAGAAAAACTGTACTGTCAATTCTAAAACTTCACTTATAATTCAATATATAAACATTTAGAAATTCCAACCCTCCCCACCCTCCACCCCCTTTCAAGCCGTCGGAAACACAAGGGGTACCCACCCCTCCATGTACCCTTTCAAATTACAGCAATTCAGTGGGTGCGAGTGACCACCCCCACCCCCAGTATATAGGGATCATACCCCCCGTTCCATCACCACCCCCATTCCCTCCACCTCCTCCTCCTTCACGCCGGCCCCCCCTTGCTTCATCCTCCCTTCTCAGCGCTCGCTCGCTCTCCGCCTCCTCCTCTTCCTCCCCCACACCCTTCCACACGTCAGGCTCGCTCTCTCCCTCCTCTCCTCGTCCTTCTCCCCACCTCCTGGCGATTTGTTGACCGCAACTCGGCGTTGTCCCTGGCTGTAGCTGTTGTTTCCACCGGTCCTCCCTCCCGTTCACCGCAGCCTCCAATGCAGGCGGCGTTCTTTCTCCTCGCAGCACTCGCCTCGACGAGTGCTGTCATGGCACTCAAGTCGTCGGAAAGTCTTTCCTCAATCCAGAATGCCTTGCAATACTCTCAGGTACCTGGCCTCCATTTCATCGCTTTTTCGCCACCTCCGTTCTGTTACTTGTATCCTTGGCGTGTTGGCCATAGATCTCTTCCCTTATCCCCCGATCCTCGTTGATGCTCTCCCTCTATCCCGTGATCCCGTCGTGTCCCTCGCTTCCTCGCAATCCATGACAACCTTTGTCTTCCAGGGCATGGCCTACGTCGAGCGCACTGCTTTCGTTGGAGGGCAACTCGGCAGAGTGTCGTCGCTGAACGCAGGAGCGGCTGTCTCAGCTCCTTCAGCTCCTCTCCGCGTCTCCTTCTGTCCTGTGGCGATGGAAGGCGGCAAGAACTGCATGCGGATGTACCCCCCGAGCCTCCGCGTCACAAGGTGGGGTGGAGCTCAGCGCAGCCGCCAAGTCGTCCTCCATGCTGGCAACCCCGAGCAGGTGCTGTGCGCCCTGCTGTTCGCGCATTTCTATCCCTCACTCTTGCTCCTGCAGGAGCCGACTCCCGTCGAGGCTGAGGTCGTCAACGACGAGGTCTTCGACCCCCTCGGTCTGGGAGGAGGAGCAGGAGCCAGCGGCGATTTCGATGCGAACCTTGCTCAGAGGAATCTGTGGGAGGCCGTGAAGGTCCGTAGATGCTCTAGGAGAAGAGAGGGTAGAGCCGTTGGGCTGAGCAAGAGGTTGTCGGGGGGAAGGGGGAGAGGAGGAGGAAGAGTGGAGGAGGAGGAGGAGGGGAACTGAAGGAGGAGCAGCTCGGAGACACTGAGAAGATTGCCTTTGCCGTGAGCAAGGGAGCCGACATCAACCACAAGTACAGCGAGGAAGGAGACGCGTCTGCCATCCAGTGCGCTGCCTTGAACGGAAACACTGATGCGGTCCTGCCCTCTCCCCTTCCCGTGTCGCCTTCGAGCTCCCTGTCCCTTCCCCCTCCGTCTCTCTCCCTCCCGCTCCTCTCTCCTCTCTCCCCTCTCTCCTCTCTCCCTCTCTCCTCTCTCCCTCTCCCCTCCGCCCTCCTCTGTCTTCCCCCCCCCCTCCCTCCTCTGCGTACCTGCCTTAATCGTCGTGCCACAGGTGGCCAAGCTCGCATCGCTCGGAGCGAATGTCAACCAGTGCGACAAGTACAAGTGGACGGCTCTGCATGACGCGGTGAGAGGAGGAGGAGGCGATGGGAGGGGCTGATTCCCTGCCAGGCCCTCAATGGGCACACGGAGACCGTGGCGAAGCTCGTGTCGTTGGGAGCTAAGGTAGAGGAGGAGGGGGAGGAGGAGCTGTAGATAAGTGAAGACATCAGGTTGACGCCAAGACTGACGTCGAGGATGATGCTCCTGGCGCTGGACTCCGTACCCCTCTGAGCAACGCCGCCATGAACGGTGAGGAGGAGGATTGAACAGAGAGGGAAGGAGAAGGAGGAGGAGGAGCCTGATCGACTTTCTCTTGCAGGTCACACCGAGACTGTTCGCAAGCTTGTCTCTCTTGGAGCGAACGTGAATGTGAGGAGGAGAAGGAAGAGGAGGAAGAGAGGATGATGATTGCGAGCAGGAGAGGCAGAAGGATGGGTGGACTGCGCTTCACTTCGCTGCAAGAAACGGGTGGGAGGAGACGGTCGAGGCTCTGGTCAAGCTGGGCATCGGTGCGGCAAAATCAGGCCGCCAGCTGAGCTGAGAAGTTTTGACAGACCCAAATGTCAAGAATGACGTCGATATGACTGCCCTGGTAACGCTCCTGCTCTTCCCCCTCCCTCCCTGACCGTTTCCGCTCCCCCCTGTCTTCGTTTCTACTTGCATGGCTCCCTTCTTCTCGTCTCGTACTTACATGCCCTTCCCTTCAGCATTACGCCGCTTGGGATTCAACCATTGAGACCTGTCAGAAGCTCATCGACCTGGGTAGAAACTCCTCCTCCTCCTCCTCCTCCTCCTCCTCCTCCTCCTCCTCCTCCTCCTCTCATTTTTGTGTTTTAGGTGTCGATGTGAACCATAAGGCCAAGGGAAAACTTTCAGCGTTGGAGCTCGGTGAGTATTCGAACTCGCATGCTCGACCAGGTGCTGATGTCATTGCCCCCTCCTCTCCAGCCCGCAAAAGGAGACGTGAGCTAGCAGGAAACAAGATCGCTGAGCTCTTGGAGAAGTACTCTGACGTGGTAAGACACGCTAAGGAGAGGAGGACTCTGAACCGAGTCGCTAACGTGGTTCACAGGAAAAGCCGAGCATGGAGGATGAGTCGAGTCCGGTAAGAAGTTGAGGGAGGAAGGGAGATAAGTTGTTTACCGTCCTCTCCCTCCCGCAGAAAACTTGGGAAGAGTGGGCTCCTGCTGACCCTGAGTGGCGCAAGGTGACCTGATGCCCAGCCCCTCCTCCTCCTCCTCCTCCTCATGACTCCTCTCACGCTCTCTCTGTCTCTTCCGCCTCCCTTTGCCACTTCCAGCTGCCTCCCTCAGCTGATGCTGACCATGTTTGCAGCTTATCGCGAACGATCCTTACGCACAGTCGATCACGGGAAGAGAAATCTAAACATTACGAAGAACAGCCAAGAAGCCAGAAAACTCTCCTCCTCCTCCTCCCTCTCCCCCTCCTCCTATTATTGAGGTCAATACTCTTGCTGGAAATAAGGTTCCGCCGTCCTTCAGGACGGTGTAGTGAGGAGGAAAGGCAGACCGAGGAGATACTTTCTAAGAGAAAGAGTTGAGTTGTTTTCACGGATCAGTTTATTGTTGAGCTGAAGAAACAAAACAAGATATAATAACATTGATCTCCCTCTCTCTCTTCCTATGTACAAGGCAGCTTTGGCCCAATTTCACATCTCAACTTTGACGAACGAAGCTGTTGATCACATCATATGTACAAGCAAGTGCAAATTCAGCCTAGGTCATCATAATCGTACTCATCATCATCTCCATTATAAAGAATCCAATCATCATCATCACCATCATTCCTTACATCAAGCGGTCTATAACATCCACTTAATCCCCTAACTTCATCCTATCTCGTCGTCTCTCTATACATGTCGCTCACCATCACCATCACCATCACCGTCCTCATGCCTTGATGGACAACTCACACACAACATTTGGGTTCGATGAACTCACAGCAAAGATTGAAGCCGGCTTCTTTTGAAACCAAAGCCTGTAAAGAAAGTAAGGTCGATGTTGTAAACTACATCATCATCATCATCATCATTCTCGATCATCATCATCAGCATCAGCATCATCATCATCATCATCATCATCATCATCATCATCATCATCGTCATCTCACAAGTCTGCTCTCTTCTCCGGATTCAGAACCATCCCTGACACATCTCGCAGTATGACGCAAACTTCTGTCATTGACATGTCTTGCGCAGGACAGGACCTCGTCCTCCTCAACCCGTCCTCCGACTGAAAGCATGCCGCCACTTGCTCCATAATGGTATCTTGTGGATTCTGATCAGGGTTGGGAGCCAGCTCAAGGAATACGTCCAGGCCCCTGAGGAGGAGGATAAGAAGAGGAGGCGAACAAAGAGGGCATGGAGCAAAAGCTTGCCAAGGAGCAGGAGCACGAGAAAGAGCAGGAGCAACAGAAGGAGCAGGATAAGGAGCAGAAGAAACAGCTGGAGAAAGAGCAGCAGGAAGAGCAGCAGAGAGAGCAGGGCTCACTTGTGGATGGTGAGGTACTTCTGCAGCAGCCGTGACTTGGTGAGGCTCTCCCGGTGCTCGAAGTCAGGCACCCACACCAGCACGTCCCGGTCGACGTGATTCGCGAGAGTCTGACTGAGGAAAAGGCGCTGAAGCCGCTTAATGATCCGAACCTTAGCCTTGTGAAGGTGCTGCTGTGCGTGAGGGAAGATCCTGCTGGTGAAGGATCGCCAAATCAACCCAGGGCGCCATGAAGAAGGGAGCAGGTGCATATGATGATGAGAGCACGAGTTGGTCTAGTCTGGTTGACGGACGCGAGTGTTTCTTGGATCCTCCTTCACTTCCCTCCAATAACCTCACAGCTTGGGGTATCGATGGACAGACCTTGAACTTGTTTCTTGACTTATCTTGTTTCTTGACTGCCTTCTTCAACCCGCGTTCTCTCTCCTCCCTCTCCTCTCTCGTATCTCTCCCCCTGCCTTCTCCCTCTGCCTTTCTCAATCCCTGACTCGTTCAACCCAACGAAAGACGTTCCTTCTGCCTTTGATCACTGCTTGAATGGTCTCCTACTACAATCTCCTTCTACTCTCTTGTCCTCTCACTGCCCTTGAAGGTTTCTTCTCCTCCTTCACGCTTCGATGCTCTCCGGGTCTGCAGTTTGATAGGTCAGAACTCGAAGAAATCTCACTATAATCCATTTCAATCGCAATCTTCTCCCTAACTCCAGTACCAACAGGATACGCCTCTCCTCTTCCTCTTTCCTTCGTCTCGTCTGACCTCCGACGCTAGTTTACTCCTTACCCACCTCGCCCCTCTACTTCTTGCTCTTCGAATCACTTGTTTTTCTTGCTACTTGACCGTATTCGTTTGCTCGTATTAACTATCAGGATGCGTAGAAGTAGCAGGAGGACAAGACTGAGTCAGACTACATAGGAGGCGGCGAGGAGGAGGAGGAGGAGGAGGAGGAGGAGGAGGAGGAGGAGGAGGAGGAGGAGGGGAGGCGTCGAGGGGAGGAGGGGGGACGAGGCGCTGGGGTGCATGGTGAACATCTTGTATCTCGCAGTTGCAAATTTCATCACTTAGCCACATCGCAAGAGGGGTGGGGGTACAAAAAGGGGGGGGTGGGGGTGATAAGAAGGGTATTGTAAGCTCACCCTTCAGTACAGTGCCACATTATGTATAGAGGGGTGGGGGTGGGGGGTTCAGAATACCGGTACAAATGCATACCAAAGAACCGGTATTTTATAGCAAGAAGTCGAGTTCGTTCCACTACCATTCAATGTTTTACAAAGATCGATTTGAAGGGGTGGTGGTTACATTGGGGGGGTAGTGGGTGCGAAACAAGGGCAAGGAAATGGAATCGGTCGAATTGAAAGGGTGGGGTGATACATGACCGGTGCTAAAACCATCATTTGAGGGGGTAGTGTTAGAGCAGTGACACCAAAGGGGAGGGTGGCATTGGGGTTAGTATGGAGGGAAACGAGGGGATACGTGTAGTAAAATAGTTTTAGATTATGAAAAGCCCTATCTTTGAGTGTGTTCGCAAACAAATAGTTGTAGAAGTGGTAAAATCCCACTTTTTACTCCATTATTTCATTGATTTTATTTGTAAGAACTTGGAAAGGAGCTATTTCGATTCATTTCCGTTAGCTGTGGTCATCACTACGAGTCATGGTCCGAGTAAATTTAACTAAACATTTCAGCCAAACATAACGGAAGGGAGGGGGATGAGGGCTTATGTATGTGGGGGGATGAGGTCAGGAAATGCGAAGGGGAGGAATGAGTGGGGATGTGGTCTGCAGGACCCTCTACGATGAGGGGGTAGAAGAATAGTATTGAGGGGGTCCAAATATATGAGGAGGTAGAGGGGGTAGAGGATCTTCATGCAGGCGCCAAATCGGCGCTGGGAGGAGGGGAGTGGGAGAGGATGGGAGAGGAGGAGGAGGTAGAGAGAAGTATGTATGATGCTGAGGCAGAGACGATGAGGAGATGGTACAGGAGGAGGACGTGTATGTTAGCCCCGAGGTTGTAGTTGAGAAGAAGCGTGGAGGGTATGCGCAGAATTTTGAATGTCAGAGAGGAGGAGAGGGAGAAGAGCGCAGATAGTGTAGGTGCGTCTCCGGGCTAGAGGAGACAGGATTGACCCGATCATGTCTGCACTGCGAGCATGTGGGTCTGCACATGGCTTGAGAGAGCGACGAGAATGATGGTTGACTTGCAAGTGACTCTCTCGCTTCTTACAGAATCTGTGGCTGGAGCACCAGCGATCAACAGGATGAGACCTGCCGCCGAATTCAACCTGCTGCCTCCTAACAACCTGGGAAGCAATCGCTTCATAGCTGAGAGGATATTCGCCCGCTATGTCCGGGCTGTGTTCTGGTACTCCCAGGCGTTCATCTTCTTCCTCCCTGCCTTGTCCGTCTTCGTTCATCCTCACGGAGCTCTGGCACGTGGGATGTGGAGAAACGTCTATATAGGTAGCTCGCAGGTCATGATCGCATGCAGTTGGACGATCGCCTACTACTCGGGCAAGAGAGTTCCCAAGGCTCGCACTGGGTTCGGTGAGCCAGCGAGGAGGGGAGGGGAGGGGAGGAGAGAAGCTGAATACCTTGCTCTTGGATGTTGCAGCTGTTGGATGGAAGTTGGTATGCCATGGGACGCTGTTTGTGCTCGCTCTCTACTTCCTTCCCTCGAGGCAGTCGTTCTTCGCGTACCTGGTCGCCTCCGGGCTCTACTCCTTCCTTGTTCTCGTCTTCCCAAGTCCGGACTTGTCCCAGAGAGTGAGCAGCTGCCCACCTTCTTGCTGGGCGAAACTCACGAGGCCTCCAGCTGTGGCTGATGTTCAGCTCCGTCTGCTTCAATCTCTTCTCCCTCGCTCTCCTTCGCTACATTTCGTCGGTGAGTGGGCACCCCTCTGCCATGTTGGACTGACGGCTGGGCAGGTGGCGGTGGATCAAGCAGGCAGCGTGTGTAGGAAGAAGAGCCTTGTCGACATCTGCGGGTTGTGCAATGATGCATTCTGTACAAGAGATGACGATGATGATCATGATGGAGATGGAGATGATATTCGTGGTGATGGTGGTGGTGGTGGTGGTGGCGATGGTGAAAGTTGTATTGATAGATGATGTGATGACAACGACGATGATGTTCATGGTCAGGCCCAACGGTTGTGTAGACTTGAACTTTGCGGCGCAAGGGATCGCAGGTCGATGGGTTTGCGGGAGTCCGGGGGATTGCTGACAAACGACAACCAGTGGTGATAAGCTCGATAATACGAGGTTCTGTCCGAAGATGCGCCGCTCAGTTTGTCCAGACCCCTCTCAATGTGAGAAGTAGGGGAGGAGAGGAGAGGAGAGGAGAGGAGAGGAGAGGAGAGGAGAGGAGAGAGGATGGAGAGAGGATGGAGAGACCTGAAGGGGAGGCAAGATGAGGAGAGCGGGAAGAAGAGGGGATGTAAATGTTGGCAAACATTTTCCTTCTCCCTCATTTGCCTTTTCTTGTTTGCAGTTGCCAAAATCAATTCGTATGAAGCAAGAGATCTCCTCGTCCTTGTCAAGGTTTGTGCTGCCTGAAACTCTCGTTCCTCCTCCTCCACCACCACCACCACCTCCTCCTCCTCCCCCCCTCCTCCTGCTCCTGCTTTCCTGCTCCTCCTCATTCTCATCCTCTCCCGATCATCGTATCATCGTCACTGACTTAACTCTCTCAGATCGCTGACCATTGCAACCTACGGCGCCTTCTGCTCGCTCTTCTTCCTCTGGGTCTTCGCCCGCGTCGTCGTGCTCTCTGTGCTTACCTTCCAGCAGGTCTCCTTGTCCAGCGGAGGAAGCGACTTCCTCTTCAACTCCCCCGTCTCTGCCTTGGCATGGACGGACGTGCGAATCTGCGAGCAGGGAGGAGCGGGAGGGCTGGACGATGGCTCCTCCCCATCCTCGGAGGCCGCGAGCCTGCTCAGCTTCTCAGGAGGGAGGCTGATGAAGCAGCTGGCGCTCGTGCTCGGGTTGAAGCTGGAGAGGGAGGGGGACGGGGATGGGCTCAGTGGTGGGGAGAAGCTGCTGTGGACGTTGAGCTCGGCGCCAGCGGTCATGAGCGTGTGCGTAGCTCTCCTGCTCTGCGAGCTGCTGCTGGACGCGGCGGTGGAGTGTTGGGTTACGAGCGACTTTACCTTGCAGGTCTTGCGCACGAGGAGGGAGGGAGGGAGGGAGGGAGGGAGGAGGAGGAGGAGGAGGAGGAGGAGGAGCTGACAGCCATACAGGATAACAGTGTGAAAGATGCACTTGAGAGAATGCAGCCCCTTCTTGGTAGAAGCTCTGCTCCTCACCATCCTCCTCTCCCGCCGCTGCCCCTTCCCCCTCTTTGTTTCTCTCCCTCTTCCTCTCCCACTGTCTTTCCTCCCTGGTCCCTCCTCCCCCCTCTCAATCCTCACTTTGCTTCAGGAACGATCCTCAGGATGAACGCATCAGCATCCTCGGCAAGCAAGGATAACCTTCTCGCCAAGTTTCACTTCGTCCGGTAGCTCCCACATACTCACCTTACCGTCCAGAACCTGTTCCTCTCCCTCCTCCCTCCTCCCTCCTCCCTCCTCCCTCCTCCCTCCTCCCTCCTCCCTCCTCCGTCTCCATCTCTCTCCCGTCATCCCTTTCCTTCTCACCATCACGACGCAGAGCGGCAGCTTTCAAAGAGCTTCAGTCGCTCTCCGAGCATGAAGTTGGACGCCTCATGCCGCTTTTCAGCTCCTCCTCTAGCGGGTAATATGAACAAGGAGGGAGAGGGGAGGAAGAAGAGAAAGTGGGAAGAAGGAGGAGGAAGGAATGTTGGGGAAGGGTCGATATCCAATGGAGAAGGAGGGGGAGAGGACAGAGTAGCGCTCGACTCCTTCACCTCGCACGAGCTTGACAAACTTCGAAAGGATGCTGGAGGGGCTGGTGGGGAAGCACCTGGAGACTCTGAGGAGCTTCTGCGACACTTTGCGGGTCCAGCTGGCGAAGGCCGAGGGCATCCGTGCTGAGGTGAATCTGTCCCGCCAGCTGGTGGTCAGCAGGGCTGAGGTGACGTGGCAGGTGGAGAAAAGCGCCATGGCCGACAAGCTGGGAATACCGGGACAGGTCTGTGCGGAAGTGCCGAGCTATCACTGAAGACTGAATCCTCCCCTTTTCCTCCTCCTCCTCCTCTTCCTCCTCCTCTTCCTTCTCCTCCTCAAACTTCCCCCTCTCCCCTCCACTTGGTCTCCTCTTCCTCTCTCCACAGGGTCTTCTGGGGCAGGCGCTTGGGATCGACTCGTGGATGATGGGAGCAGGGATGAGCACGAGGCTGCAGCTGCTGCAGAGGGAGCTGAGAGCCTGCTGGTCATCGACAGATCTCCTCCTGTCGTGTGGTGATTGCCTCTGCCTGCATGTCGTACTTCTGACAACATTCCTCCTCCTCCTCCTCCTCCTCCCCCTCCTCCTCCTCCCCCTCCTCCTCCTCACTTTCCCTCGCCCTTCTCGCTCGCTGCTCGTCTCTACAGGCTTCCGTCTCAAATCGAGTGCGGAAGTTACCGATCAATGACCTGCAAATCATGTTGTCACTGATGTTAATTGCTTACAGTCTATATGTCAATTGTCTCCGTGGTTGAATTGTTTTCAGTGCCTGCGACGCATGTCTGTTAACGGGCCCTCCTCCAACGTGCAATAGCTGCATGCATCTCTGTTGTCTTAGTGTTGCGTAGCTGTGAAGCTGAAAGGGGTGGATCTGCGAGCGCT
>NW_005434638.1:46106-58385 GCF_000315625.1 Guillardia theta CCMP2712
CTCCTCCTCCTCCCGCTATGACGTTTTTCCCTCTCATCGCTTACTCAGGTTGGTCTCGGAGGCAACCAGCTCGTCCATCCTGGCATCGAGCAACTCGCCTACACGCTCGAGCTCTCCATCTACAGGTCTAGAGCTGCTTACTGCCCTCCCCTCCCTCCCCTTGCTTGTTCCATCCTCCTCTTCCTTTTGCTACTCCTCCTCTTCCTCCTCTTTCTCCTCCTCTTGCTCCTGTTTCTTCTTCTCCCCTCGCCCGCCCCTCCCTTCTCTCCTCCTCCTCCTCCTCCTCCTTCCATTCTCCCTCCCCTTCCACTTGCTTCCACTAACTTACGCTATATCTCTACAGAATCGTCGTGTCCTACTACCTCGACATCCCTGATCTTCTCGGCAACGCAGGTTCTTCCCAGCCCGCAGCTCCCCCCCTCCCCCTACCTCCGAAGGAACTTCGTCAGAGTTGTTGGCTGCTTTACAAGCAGTCTCCATCCTCCTCTCTCTCCCCTTCCCTCCCCTCCTCTCTTCCATCCTCCTTTCTCCTCTCTCCTTCACTTTGCTCCCCTCTTCTCTCGATGCCCTTGTCTCCCCTCTCATCACTGTTTTCTCGCCTCAGGATCGGAATGCTCCTCCTGGATCGTGTGGAGCGAAACTCCAAAAAAAGCATGGAAGGAGCTCTACCTTCCAAGGTCTCCACCACCACCACCATCTTCTCCTCGTCCACCACCACCACCATCTCCTCCTCCTCCTCCTCCTCCTCCTCCTCCTCCTCCACCACCACCACCACCTCCTCCTCCTCCTCCTACTCCTCCTCCTCCTCCTCCCTCTTCCCCCTCTCATCTCCCAGCTCGTGCTCACGGCTTTGCAGGCTGCAAACTTTCCTGGCATTCAAGTCGGGCATTCTGCCAGTAGGAGAGGCAACCATGACATAAGAAGAGTGCAAGCAAAAAGACAATCACAGCTTCAAATCATAACTAATGTTACCATCACTCCTCCTCCTTCCTCTTTCTGCCTCCTTCCTCTTCCTACAAGCACATCAAGGTCCTGTGGCGCGAGCAGAAGCACTTCTTTCCTTCATCCCTCCTCGTCTTCACCCTCACACTGCATCCTTCAGGGTGGACGCAGCGGAACCCGAGCAAGCTCTCGTGGCAGCTCCACTTGTGCCGCTTGCAGAAGATAGGAGGCCCTCCAGCAGGACCGAAGGAAGGATGCTTCCTGCATCCCTCCCGCTGGCACCTGCTCACGTGCACCAGGTCCACCTCCCCTGGTCGTGCGTGCTGCCTGCAGTGCAACAGAATCTTCGTCCTGCCTCCTACTCCTCCTCCTCCTCCTCCTCCTCCTCCACATCCACCTCCACCACCTCCTCCTCCTGCATCCCCCCGTTTCAGTGGAAGAAGAGTCTCTTCAATCTTCTCACTGTCCCGATAAAGGTGCAGATCAGGGCCGAAGCAAGCATGCTGTGGGCATTCAAGGCATCAACCTACCAGCAGAAGCAGCTTCTCCTCCTGCGTCCCGCCTCCTCCTCCTCCTTCCCTCTGCTGTCCGTCACCTTCCCCCTTCCTCATCGAGGCACAACTGACACAGAGAAGGTCGTTCCATGTCCTCTCGCTCCTTGAGAACCTGCCGAAGGCAACGGGACGATCATGGCAGTGCTCGCAGCGTCGCTCCTGCCAAGGACTGGAACTCCTCTCCTCCCCATGTAGGAAGTCAGCCCAACCCTTCCATCCCTCCTCCTTGTACGCGTGGTTGGGGTTGTAGGGGATAGACGACGGTCTCTCCTGCCAACTCCAGAACTCCACTCTCCTCCTGTACCCTTGCCTCCGGACGATCTCCCGAGCTGTGTGGAAGTCCAGCCTCTTCCTGCTCCTCGACCGCGACCTCCCTTGGAACATGCTCACGTTGAGCGCCTCATCGGAGGAGCAGTCTGAGAAGATAAAGTTCTTGCTGTCCTGCATCAGCGTCTTGGAGGCGATCTCCTGCCAGCCGCACCGGGAGGACTGGGAGTCGGCAGACTCCAAGAGCTGGATGCCCCCACTCTTCCTCCCCTCGCTCATCTCCACCGTGTCTTCCTGCTCGGTCGGAGACTTTGCTCCTTCACATGAGCAGAAGGAAGACGAGCTATGCTGATCGCCAGAGAAGGGCAAGTGACCAGTCAGGAGCATGCTTGATCCGCTCAGTCGCAGAACCCCCCGTGCTTCGCTCGATTGGTTGATGTCCACAGAGAGGAGGAGAATAAGGATGAGACTGGAGAAAAATTGCATCCTCGACAGAAGTCTCCCTACCATCGCATCTCTTCAGAGCCGAGTCATGCATTCCATTCCTGTACCACCAGCCGTCAGATGGCTCGCTACCAAGTCTCAACTCAGCCGTTTCTTCCAGTTGAAGTTGAACTCCAGCCTGAACTCCTACACTTCTTGTCACTAACTAATGAATCGCTAAACACTCCTAAGCGTCCTTCCTTCCTCCTCCTCCTCCTCCCCTTCCTCCCCCTACATCACTGCTTCCTTGGAGGCCGCCATTTGACGGTTTTAACCGTAAGGGAAAACAGTATGAGGGGGTGGGGCCGTGATCAGATGGACCCCTACACACTCTCCAAGTGCGTGCATGCTGGTATCTTGGTGGGTAAAAGCATGGAATTACAGGGGTACTTAAGGATATGGGGTAGTGACAGTGCTGAAATATAGGGTAGGGTAGGCTAGGGTGTTCCCTTTGTTTGTGGGGGTCCTTTCATGAGCGGAGCCTCCCGGCGGGCCCGGAGGTGGCCGATCGGACTCCGGGAAATGGTCCGGGCCCCGGGGCCCGGGACCGTCCGGGAGACTCGAAGAGGCGGCCGGGCCGCCGGGTTTCTAAGGCTGATCACGATGGTCACTCAGTACTATGATGATATCATTCGGTACCACAAGTTTTACTCATCATGCAGCCTGTCAGTAGTCTCTCACTATATCCGCAGAAGTTTCCAAAAGACCTCTTTTCATGGTTTCTACAGGAGCCTGGAGTCCGTGAGACACGAGTGGGCTAGTACTGACGGGGGTCTGAAAGCTGGGGAAGTAGGGGGTTACCCTTCAAATCTGGTCCATGAAGGGGTGATTGAGCAGAGGATGAAGGGGGTAGTCGAATTGATTGAGACAGAGCAGGGGGGTTAAAGCTACCAAAGGAGTCGTGATAGCAGAACTACCCACCGTCTCCGAGGACAGAAGCTGATATTCGAGCAGTACCCCCCATATAAGCATGAATTTTGGCTGGAAATGAGGGGCTTCATGAGTACCCCCACCCACTATTTTAATCCGCCCGCGGGGGGACATAGAGGACCGAGTTACCCTTTCTCCTTGGAACCCTCTAAAACCTTTTAAATTCAATAGTGTAATTATATAAAGTTTACAATATTTTATGATATCTTTGCAACCTTCCCGAAGTTAAGTATAAAATACATAATCTATATAAAAATCGAAGCCATATTTCCTTCATTATGGGTAAATACATATAATTTCAAATAATTATATATAATATCTTCATAACAGTTAGGGACCCCTTCGGGGCCAAAAGGGAAGATAAACCCCTTACCGACCACCCTCATCAATGACCCCACCGCGCTTTGACTGTTGGACTAACTACCTAGGGGTCATACCATGGACCCCTGAGATCCCTTTAGTACCGGTTAATTAGACTCAATAGACCCCATAATTTAAATAGGAAGATCAAAGTTACACAACTGTACCGGTGCTTGACTTCCATGACCCATGACCTCGAAGTCCAGTACCCCACCCCTATGTTCCGCCTACAGGAACTACTCTCGGCGATCATGGCGGAGGAGGGGACGTTCTTGGTGGAGCGCTCCAGCGCTGCCCATACTTCAGACCTTCCCCGTCCCCCCTGCCCTCTCCCTCCTCCTCTTCCTCCTCATCCAGACTCCTCCGAGAGTTCCCACTCGCTCCGCCTCTCCATCTCCTCCCTTCTTCCCCAATCACAACTGACGCCCTCTCATGAACCAAGTCACATCGCACACCCATCTCCACCTACTTTGTCAGACGATGCTGAGCCTCCCGCCGTGTCCTATCACTCACTTCCTCTTCCTCACTCCCTCCCTCACTCGCATCGTTTGGTCCCAGTCGGCTCGTCTTCGACACCATCACCTCCCTCTTCTGCTCCTTCCCTCTCACCTCTCGGCCCTGGCGATCATAGCTCGTCATTCGCGTCCAACCATGAGGGGAACGGCGCTGGCGCACTTCCAAGGTCACCGCAGGGAGCTAGCAGTGAGGACTTGTTTGAACGAAGACAATGGAGGCAGAGGTTGAAGGTCAGCACAGACCTGGTACAGGACGTGGAGGAAGAGCTGATGGGGAGGACGAGACGTCCGTCGATCTCGACACACATCAACGATGATGATCTTGCTGCGAGCCCCACATCACGATCAGCATCAAATAGACAAGGTGGAGGCAAGAGCCCTCAACACGGTGTGTTCAGCAGGAGGTCGACGCTCATAGAAAGCTTCCGGAACTCTAAGGACCTGGCCACGATCCCTTCCTTGGACCTTCCGGCAGACTGGGAGCAGGAGTTCAGAGAGTCTCTCTACAGGCCGACGATGCTGCGGATCTGCTCCGTCATCGCCACCCCCACCTTCCTGTTTATGTTCCTCTTCAGCATCTACTCTGACGACTCGATCCCCGGGAGCGAGACCCTTCACATGGTGACCTACCTTCCGTTCCTCGTCTCTTGCATCTGGTGTGCCGTCACTGCAGTCCTTGTCTTCCTCGAGCCGGCGCAGGGGTTCTGTCTCAGACACTACTCCGCCCTCGTCATCAGCTTCTCCCTCAACCTGTACCTCAGCTTCATAGTACCTGACGCCATCAAGGAATATAGGCGTACCCTCTATGGCGATGACCGTGCGGAGTACGTGACGTGGCAGATAGACTACTCCACCTTCCCTCCCACTCGCAACTGCACGGACAGCAGGCCGTCGCAGACGATGACTTTCTGGCACGACTTCCATGCTATTGGCTGCAACAACATGGTGATGGGGGGCGACAACTTTTGCCTCTATGTCACTGTCCTCCTGGACCCGCTGGTGTTCCACTTGAACCACAAGGATGTTGTCATCCAGACCTGCCTGATGACTATCATCTTCATCGTGGGCGCCTTGGCGACCGGATCGCATCACTCCCTTCTCATGACGCTGTCGGTGTTCCACCTTGTCGTGGGGCTGTCGATCGCCGTCATCTGCCGCGCTCAGAGGAAGAGCGAGACGGAGCAGTTCGTCATCGCAAAGTACACCAAAGTCTCCTCGGATCAGAGCAGGAGCATCGTGCACACGCTGGTGCCTCCCGATGTTGCGTCGAAGCTTGCCTTCCATGACAAGAAGACGTTCCTGGGCACTACCATCCCTCAATGTATCGTAATGTTCTGCTCGCTGGAGCCACGGGAGCTCCTGAAAGCCTCTCCTACCTTCGAGATCTTCAACCTGATGGACGACGTCTTCAAGGTCTTCGACCATCTAGTCTCCATGAGCGGCATGTACAAGTATCAGCATGTTGGCGACTGGTACATCATCACCTGCCCCCGGGCCGCCAACCCCTTTGCGGAGCAGGAGCAGAGGAAACCTTACCCGCACGACTACGTGACGTCGATGGTGCAGCTAGCGAGTTGCTTGCAGCTGGCGTGCAAGGGGTATGACTACAAGGGGACGCAGCTCAGTCTCAAGGTAGGCGTCCACTTCGGATCCGCCGCAGGGGCAGTGATCGGGGTCCACCGATCCTTCTACTGCGTGTACGGGGACACGATCAACACCACAGCTCGCATGTGCAAGTATGCAGGAGACGATGAGATCGCATGCTCGAAGCAGTTCGCGGACAAGGTGGCGGAGGACGGGGGGAAGGACATACTCTCCTCGTCCAAGGGCTCGCTGTACATCAAGGGGAAGGGGGAGATGGAGGTGTTCCGCCTGGAGGTGGCACAGAAGGAGGAGGACAGGAGAGAGTCGATGCATGGCTTGTTGAGAGCGGAGTCGAGGAGTCGATTCAGCTCTGTAGGCTCGGACTCGTCGAGCATCGTGGAGCCGCTGCTGAGGGTGAAGTTGCAGGAACTGAGCAAGGAGGGGAGGGTCCTGGTCAAGAGCAGCAAGTTTGCGCTCAACAGGTTCGAGACTGAGTTCGTGGACGCCAAGACCGAGAAAGTCTTCCTCCAGGACTGCACCTACAACCACCGCATGATCATGTCGGCAGGGGTTCTGGTTCACTTTCTGGCCGTGCTGTGCCAATGGCAGTCGGTAAACTTCCCGGAGGCGAGCTACACGCTTGAGGGAGATGAGGGCAAGGTGGGGACGGACACTGTCTTCCTCCTCCTGACCATCCACCTCGGCGTTGTCTTCGTGTGCAGCATTGCCTCAATCATCTGCTTCTTCAGCTCGGACTACATGGGGTTGAGGCAGAGGTCACATCTTGCCTTCGTGAAGATCGTCTTCAACGCCTGCTCGCTCGCCGCCAACTTTTACATCGCCATGGACGGCTGGCTGATCCTCTTCAGCACCGTCTTCGTCGCCATCCACTCCATGGCAAGCGGCATCGGGTTCAAGCACAACGTGCTCGTGTCGGCCGTCGCCTTCTTCCTGTCTGTACCCTACATCCTGTCGGAGGAGCAGAAGTCGGAGAGGATAGAGATCATCGTCGAGATCGTTCTTACCGTCCTTGTCTCTGTCTTTGTGTCCCGCATCATCGACAAGAGCGAGCGGCTGCGGTGGAGACTCTACAAGCTCTTCCAGGTTGAGTTCAGGAGACTGAGGCTGATCCTCGTCGACCTGCTCCCCGACGACATCGCAGAGAAGATGATCCACGATAACATGAACTTTGACGTCACGAGCAGGAGGGCGGTTGTCCTCCAGCTCGACATCTGCAACTTCACCGCCATGTCGCAGACCATGAGCGCGCTGCACGTAGCGACGATGGTGCACTCCATCTTCTCCGCCTTCGACTCCTCCGTGGAGAGGCTGGACCTCTTCAAGATGGACACGATAGGAGACGCGTACATCGTCGCTGCCTGGCTGCCCGAAACTCCCGATTGGCATGAAGATCGCAACAGCAAGAAGATCTGCCGCAAGGTTCTGATGCTAGCAAGGGACATGATCACGGCCATGGAAGAGCACAGGACGCTGACGGGGCTCGAGGTCAACTGCAGGATCGGAATCTCCGTGGGAAAGTTCGCGTGCGGGCTGATAGGAAGGGTGCAATCTCGATTTCACGTGATGGGGAGGGCTATGGGGGAGGTAGAGCACCTGGAGCAGAAGTGTGTTATCAACGGCATCCATGTCAGTGACAAGTTCCTGCGAGGACTGGGCCTCGATATCCTCAGGAGCAGTGAGACGAAGGAGCAAGGAGGGAGCCCCGGCGAGAGGGGGGAGGAGGATGGCGCGAGTCCGGAGGAGGTGAGGATGGAAGTGAAGGAGGACGAGGAGGAGGAGAGCGAGCAGGGGACGTGCAAGGAGGGAGAAAACCCCTCGGAGACCTCCGCCTCCTCGTTGCAAGAGCGCGTTGCCGGTTGTATGCCCTTGCACTGGAAGCTGACCAAGACCTTCACGTACGGGGAAGACAACAAAAAGGCGGAGGAGGAGCTTGACAGAGATTTCCGACCGACGTGCTCAGACGAGTCGGGGCTTCATATAGAGGATGAGACCATGCATGCGAGCTTCGTCTTTGAGCTTGTCGATTAGAAGGGGTGGGGCACTTGTTTAGATTGTAGAGTAGTTACACAATGAAATGTTTTTAGTTGCCAAATATCTTCTGTTTTGTTCGGATTCATTGGTCGGCCATATTCCGACAAAAAAAGCTGAAGAGAAAACACAAAGACAAACTGATATGTCAGTTTTCAACACACTACAATTATACACACGCGCGCACACACAGAGTGCTCCTCCTGTTTCATGCACTGCTTCCGCTGATGAAGATGGAGTAGCGACAAAGAGGAGGAGGTAGGAGGAGAATGGGGAGAGCAACGAGAATGGGGGATGTAGAAGGGAGGGAGGAGGCAAGGAAATCGAGGGAGGATGGAGTGCTAGGGGGACCTTGGGATCGAGTCAAACTCCTGACTGTCAACGATGAAGGTCAGAAAACAAACAGAAAAAGTACAACAAAGCATGAGAAACGGAAAGAGGAGAAAAGGGAAATGAGACCGGAAGATATCTTCATCATCACCACCACCATCATCATGAGCACCACAATCATCATCATCATCACCACCACCACCACCACCACCACCACCACCACCACCACCACCACCACCACCACCATCATCATCGTCATCATCATCATCGTCGTCGTTGTCATCATCATCGTCATGCTCATCATCATCATCACCACCACCACCTCCTCCATCACCATCACCATCACCATCACCATCACCATCACCATCACCATCAAGGTCAAAGATGCAACATCAGCACCGCAGATCGCACCATGGACACACACAAGGGACATGCAGCATGCGGCATTACTCGATCGGAAGGCTCCATTCCTCCCTCGTCATCCTCGCCTTCTCCAGCACGGACTTCCCCTCCTTGTACTTCTGGCTCTGCTCGAAAGCCTCCTCGTACTTCCACCCGAGGTATTCGTCGCAGCAGTTGCAGTAGATGTCTTGCACCTGCCATCCGCCCTCAGTCCTCTTGTTCTCTTCCTCCTCCGAGAGAGCGAGAGAGAAGGGGGTGCTGGGGAGGGGAGGGAGGGCAGAGAGATCAACAAGTACCAGAATATCACGACCAGCAGCAGCAGCAGCAGCAGCAGCAGCAGCAGCAGCAGCAGCAGCAGCAGCAGCACTAGGGCAAAGACGGGACAGCGTCGCCTACACAGGGGGGCAGGATGCTTCTCCTTCCTCTCGTCTCTTCACCTTGTGTAGCCCAGTGGTCAGTACTCGGTCCTCCGTCGGCCCAAAGTTGATGTTGACAACTGTGTTGAACAGATACGCCCTCCCAGTGCGCCCTTGGAAGGACTTGGACACGATGTCTTCATAGTTTGTCAAGTGGGTTCGACAGTTGGAGCATGCGTAGATCTTGCTCCCTGCGAGGAACTTACGGTGGATTCTTCCCATGTTTCCGGCTGTTGCAGCACAAACTAGAGCCGCTGGAAATGCTCTGCATTCAAAGTCAGTGTGAAACGAGAAGAGGCAGGTGGGGAGGGGGGAGAGGATGACAGAAATGGTTCACAGGATGAGATCAAAGAGAGCTGTGAGTCGCTCGACTCCTCGGGGATCAGGACAGGACTGAAGCATGTAAAATCACAAACTGTAGGCGAGGCCGACAAACAGTCCTATCATCGCAACAAAGTGGTGGGGGGATGGCAGTTGGAAACTCTCAACGTCCTTAAGTTGTTGAGAGGTGAGAGCAGGTGTGAGGCATGAAATGGTTCAGTCGTGATGCAAAGCCTTGCTGCTTAGGTGCCGGTGCAAGTATTGTAGCTGCTAGAAGGCAAGCAAGCAAGGTCGGGCAAGAACTGAGTTCGCCAAGGAGGGAGATGACTGGAAGGAGGAGCAGGAACGAGCAGGTGACTTTCTCACTAGACAGGTAAGGGCAGTGAGGGAGGCAGAGGCGAGGGAGGGTGGAAGAGTCGAGGGAGGGAGGGAGGAGGAGGAGGAGGAGATGGGGAGGGGTTGGTTGGGGTTGAATTTCCTTCAACCCTTTAGGGATCCCTTGAGCCATGTGGGGTAGGGTGAGCAAGTGGTAGGATTTGTGAGGGTGGGGTGATGTCAAATGACCGGTAGAAATGCTAATTTCACTACTGAATATGATTCAAATTACAGGGTAGGGTACAACTTCATAGGGTAGCAATCAATTCAAATATATTGTGGGATGGGGGTAGTAAACAATGGGTGGCATCTTGCTACATCCGGGGGTAGGGTAGTCTCACCCGCACTCCATTACCCTCTAATTATGGGAAATATTGTTGGTATTTGGTGGGTGGGGGTCATCAAAATCGCTGCAACTACGGGTAGGAGTGAATTCCAGTGTGAAGGTCAGGACGCTGAGTGGTAGGGGTAGTAAGTCTAGAAATGAGGGGTCATTGGCATATTTGAGTACCCCTGGTTTGTAGTCAATTCACAGAATTAGAGTAGGTGGGGTCAGCCGTTCAAGGAATAGCGACCGACCGCATCCCCGCATTGACCGTGCTTGTCATGTCCAGGCCTGCCTCAGATGTGTCGGCCCGGAAGGCCCGGCCGGGTCCGGCGTTTACCATCATTGTCACTGAGAGTTTCTGATCAGGTCCGCCTCAGCCCCCGGCACATGATGCTCTATAACGGAAGGTCTCTCCCATGTAACGGTCCATCATAACGTTTTAACGGTTATGTGTTTTTTTTTCCTCGGGCACGAGCGCGTGAGAGCGAAAGCATGGTAAGTGAACGTGCGGGCATGCGGTGATGGCGGGGAGGAGCAGGAGCAGGAGCAGGAGCAGGAGCAGGAGGATCTTGAAGAGAGACAGTTGGAGGGTGAGAGGAATGGAAGATGGCAGCAGGTAGAATAATAGAATCCTCATACTTGTTGATGTTTCCGAGCTGATGTATGCAGAGTACAGTGGTGAGATGGGTGTTGGCAGCAAGTGAGTGATGGATCAGAGAATGAAGAAGGGTGATTTTGATACAAGTCATCGAGATCTAGCAGGGGTAAGGAGAATGAATCCTGTGAGAAGAGAACGGTCCAGACTGGCACATCATTCTGAACAAGTAATGAAACATGCGAGTTGAGAACGAGATGTCTGTTGTTGAGGATAGAAAGGAAGAGCGAGAGCAGTGTATGAGAATGTAAGGATAGAAGCCATTTGTTTGGTGGGTCTGTTATTTGTATGGTGATATTGTTGTTTGTTGAAAATGATCTGTGATGTACCATCTACGTGGCGGAAGTAAGAACTCTGTCAAGTAGTCAGGCACGCAGGAGGGAAGTGGAGAGTAGTTGGCAGTGCTCAATATTGGAGAACAGTTGGGAGAGCAAGAGAAGGGTATGTTCCAGTTGTGACGTGGGAATTCTCATTATGTCAAAAGATGTTTCGTGTGTGAATTCGCTCCCTCGGTCTGCATGGCTCCTGTGTTGAGTTGTAGTCTCTAATGATGTTGGTGTCTGTGGAGGAGATGTACACATGCTCTGTGCCTTGTGGCAGGAGGATCTCTCTTTCATACCTGACGCTCTTCCGTGCAGTCTCTTACCATCAAGGACGGTGGAGACTTCCAGCACATCTTGCGTATCTTGGGTACGAACATCGATGGGAAGCAGAAGGTCATGTACGCCATGACCTCTGTCAAGGGTATCGGTCGCCGTTTCTCCAACATCGTCTGCAAGAAGGCTGACGTCGACATGGACAAGCGTGCCGGCGAGCTCACGCAGAAGGAGATGGACGACCTGGTGACTGTGATCCAAGTCCCCCACGAGTTCAAGATCCCCGCCTGGATGCTCAACAGGAGAAAGGACTTCAAGGACGGCAAGACCTCCCAGCTCTCCTCCAACCAGATCGACCAGAAGATGCGTGACGACCTTGAGCGCCTCAAGAAGATCAAGAACCACAGGGGACTCAGGCACTACTGGGGCCTCCGCGTTCGCGGTCAGCACACCAAGACCACTGGCCGCCGCGGCAAGACCGTCGGTGTGTCGAAGAAGAAGGGATAAACTTAACGCTCCATGTACGAACCTTGATGAAATCTATGATCGCATCCGACCAACCTGTCCCATGTTGTGTGCGCACTTGTCTTCTTGTCATGGTGGGAGGGAGGGGGAAAGGAGGAGGGAGAGTGGGACCGACGGGTTTATTTCATCCTCTCCTCTTACTCAAGCGCCATGAATCCTTCTCCTCAAAGCGGTTGTAGAGCGGCTCGATCTTCTCTTGCCTCTTCCTCTTGGAAAGCTTGGTGGGGTCGCCCGCCCGGTAGTATCTGCGATTAATCAGTCCCAGCACTGCAGTCCAGCCTCTCCTTGTCTTTGCGCCCTCCACCCTTCTTCCCCCTTCTCCTCTTTCTCCCTTCTACAACTCCCTTCTCCTCGACGTCGCATGCACCTCCTCCGTCTCACCTTGGCGCCACCTCGACCAGCCACTTGGCCTCGATCTGAATGATGTTGCGCATGTACTGCGAGCAAGTGAGCAATTGAAGGAAGAGAAGATGAGGATAGATCAGAAGGAAATGAAAAGAACTTGTGAATGAGGAGCAGGAGCAGGAGCAGGAGCAGGAGCAGGAGCAGGAGAAGGAGTAGGAGCAGCACCTCTTTGGTGGTGGTGACCAGCTCGTGGTAAATGACCATCTCCGGGTTCTTGTTGAAAAGGGCGGAGGAGGGATGGA
>NW_005434638.1:58485-71013 GCF_000315625.1 Guillardia theta CCMP2712
GCTCACCGTCATGGTTGTCATCGTGCACACGAGCAGAGACACGAGAAAACGAGTGGAGGAGTGGGGAAGGGGAAGGGGGAAGGGGGAGGAGGAGGAGGAGGAGGAGGAAAGGATACCTCCTGCGGATCCTTCTTGGCTGCATGATGGAAGAAGCCGCTGACGATGGCTTTACGGACTTTGTTCCAGTTCTTGCCAGCGCTGACGATGTCGAGCTTGTGACGATCCATGATCTGCAGGATCTGCTTGCGCACGTCCTGAGCTCGACGAAGGGAGCGAGCGTGCAGGAAGTTTTCGTAGCACCAGGGGTTACTGAACTTGTTTCTCTTCCAGGCCTCGTAGACATTGAGTAGCATCAGGTGATCTCCTTCCGGGCAGTAGAACTTGGACTTCTTCTGGTCTGCCTCCGCCGCCTTGTCCTTGGGGCGGTAGAAGAGCGTCTCCACCGAGAGCATGGCGACAATGGTCAGGATCTCCTCGGCGCAGGAGAGGTCGACGGCTGCGAGGAGGATCTGCAGGGGGGGCGAGTGAGTTGCAAGAGGAAAGAAAAGCACTAACGGTCACCTTGGACAGCGTTGGATCCAGGGGAAACTCCGCCATCCTCCTTCCAAGGCGGGTCAGCAGCCCTTCCTCGTCTAAGGCTCCAAGGGCGTATAGAGTCTCCATAGCGTGGACGAGGGTCTGGATAGGAGGAGGATCCATGAAGTCGAAGTGTATGATGTCGTTAATACCCATTGCCTGTCAAACTGATCAAACCCCGCCGCAAGATTGAGAAAGCAGGGCGAAATGCAAGACAGCCATCAGGGACTCGCGGGAGGGGGAGGGGAAAACTCAAAAACAGTCAAGAGGAGGGTCAGAAGCAACACAGAGAGGACTGTGCGAGCAGCAAGCAAGGGAGAGCCGATAGTCAGAGCAAGGAGTCGAAGGGTTACCTTGAGCTGTAGGACGGTATTGCCGAGGTTGGCTCGCTGGATCTCAGGGACAGACATCGGCATCATCTCTGACTTGAACGCGTTCTCAGTGTAGAGACGGTAGCACTTTCCCGGCCCCGTCCTGCCTGCTCGCCCTGCCCTCTGCTTTGCCGAGGCCTGTGAGATGGGGGCGACGACGAGGGCGTCGACTCCAGTCTTGGGGTTGAAGACTTTCTGCTTGGCGAAGCCGGGATCAACAACGTAGAAGATGCCGTCTATGGTGAGAGAGGCCTCGGCGATGTTGGTGGCAACGATGACCTTGCGCTCTCCGATGGGGGTGGGATCGAAGATTCTTGTCTGCATCTCACTGGGGAGCGTCGAGTAGACGGGGAAGATGTTGAGCTTGGGGGCGAGCTTTCCCAGGGACTTCATGCGCTCGAAGAGAATTTGGCAGGCCGTGTCAATCTCCTCCTGACCCGTGAGGAAGAGCAGAATGTCACCTGGAGGTTCTGCAAGGTGAATTTGCATGACAGTGATAAGGGCAGCGTCAAGGTAGTCAGACTCGGGGGCCTTGGTGTACAGGACCTCGACGGGGAAGGTTCGACCAGGGACCGTGAAGACGGGGCACTTATTGAAGTACTCGGAGTACTTCTCGGCCTCCATGGTGGCTGACGTGACGATGAGCTTGAGCGACGGCCTCTTCATCGCAGCCTTTTTCATTAAAGAGAAGAGCACGTCGGTATGAATCGTCCGTTCGTGCGCCTCGTCCAGCATAATCACGCTGTAGCCCGACACCTCCGTATCGATCAAGCACTCACGGAGGAGCATACCGTCTGTCATGTACTTGATCACGGTCTCAGGGGACGTGCAATCTTCGAAACGGATGGTGTAGCCGACCTCCTGGCCCAACCTGCACCCGAACTCCTCGGCCACGCGCTTGGAGACTGACATGGCTGCAACACGACGAGGCTGTGTGATGCCAATCTTCCCCCTGGTGGTATAACCAGCTTCTGCCAGATATTGCGGCATCTGTGTCGTCTTTCCTGACCCGGTCTCTCCAATGACAATCAGGATCTGGTGGTCCTTCATTGACTGCAAGAACGCATCGCGGAAGTGGAAGATGGGAAGTGACTCCCGCTGCTGCTTGATCGTCTGGTTGGTCTGCCTGTACCCCGTTGACGTTCCTCCTCCTCCCATCGTCTGCGATCTCCACTCCTCAATCTCTGGAGGAGCAGCACCAATACCTGCCAACTCCTGGGAAAGCATTCGTTCTCCCGGGGCTGCGAGAGGGTCAGCCCAGGTCCTCCCGAGATCTTTTGGAGCTGACTCCATGAGCGCTCGCTGCTGCTGCTCACGAAGCTCTCTCCTCTCCTTAGCGAGGGCTGACTGCGTCAAGGCAGCTCTCTGAAGGGAACCATCAGGGTTCTTGACGACCTTGATTGGGGAGAGGTTCAGACTCATCCTCGTTTGCCCCTTCAAGAACTCTGGCTCGTCATCGTTCAACTCAATCTCGAGCTCTTCCCCTTCCTCCTCCTTCCCATGCGCCAGCAGCCCCGTCTCTTCATCGTACGTCGGGTACTCCTCCACGCTGAGCACGCCGGAAGCAATCAGCTGTTGCGCCTCCCACAGATCCGGGGACGCCAGCCTCTTGGTCACCCTCCTCGGGCCAGCATCGCGGTCCTCAGCGTGAATGGGTACACCAGACACGTTCTCTTCGATCGGCTTGGAAGGATTGGACCTCTGGTTCTGCGTCATGGAGGTCATCGGAGCGAGATCTCGCCCAGTGGTTTGATCGACGTCCCTCATGGTCAGCGACATCTTGTTGTCCGTCATGGACAGGACCTTGACCCACACCTGGTTGTCGACGTCAGGGTGCTCAACGCAGAAAGGAACACAAAGTTTCTCACCGCATCGCCACGTCTGAAGGCGTCCTTCCCGCTGATGATACGGCCTTTCCCTGCGATCTGCGAGATATGTAGGAGTCCTTCCTTGCGCCCGAACTGATCTAACTGTACAAAAACACCAAAGTCCATCGTGTTTGACACTCGCCCCCGGTAAACAGCATATATCTGTGGTTCTGACGGTCGAGGCGGAGGAGGATTTCCTCTTCGTCCGTCCCTATCATACCTATCATCACGGTATCTATCATCGTAGTCTCTAGAATCTCTTCTCTTGTAACTATCCCTTCCCCGCGACCGCGACCGCGACCGCGAGCGTTCCCTCGTTCGCTCCTTGTCCTCGTTCTTTGCCTTGTCGGGTCGCTCTTTCGGGGGAGACGGCGAAAAGCGGACTGGTGCTGTGTCAGGGATCGCGAGGCCGGGAAACTTTTCCTGTTTGGCCGAGGTGTCCCCCGTACTTCCATTGGTGCTCGTCGTAGTCACCTTCTTCTTGGGCTTCATGCGCAGTATGAGGGAGTAGAGACTCGAAACAAACGAGTCCGGGAACTCAGCTCCATTCTCCTCCAACGCCCTCTGGAACTTCTGCAGGTCGCTGTTCTCCTCCGCCAGGTTGATGATGAACTCCGCCAGTGTCTTGTCCCCCACCCCGACATGATTCTCGAGCTCAGTACAGACCTGTGCAAGTCGTCAGCGAGCGCATACTCCTGCCTCCAAGTCCCTCTGTCGTCACCTTGGAAACCAAGGACAGGTACTGGAGCTTTTCCATGACCACGGTCGTAGAACAGGACTCCTCCTGCCGCCTGAGGTCAATCATAACAGCAACAACGCATTCAGCCATGAGAAGATTTTAACGAGATCTCAAGATATCAAGCATGGGACAAGCAGAGAGAGGAGACACTGGAGAACTAGCGAGTGAACCAAATGAGCATTGCAGAATAAAGAACGAGGATGGTAATGGCTGAGCGGCAGGTAGCCATGGTGAGTTGAGGTCAATCCCTGGAACACATTTCTAGATTGAAATAATCGCATAGTGAGGAAGAACAATATCGCTGTTCACGCGCTGAGACTGAGACTAGAGAATAAACACAACTCAACAATGTGATGTGAACGAGGGGAAGGGATAAAAAACAAGTTCTCCGATCCGAGGGAGACAGAGGGAGAGGAGGAGCAGGGAGGGAGGGACCGAGACTCTCATCGTGTGATCCTGCTCATAAGTGAGGTGGTAAGACTTGATCGCCATGGGCGGCGACAGCGAGTACGGGATAGCATGTGCGCGCATTGCGCTGCAGTGGCAGGGTCCGGGGGAAGGGAATAGGAAGAAGGGGTGAGGTAGTATCACCCACCCCTTCCATATCAGCGATATATGGTAGAAATTGGGGGTATTTCGAAACTCAGGATGGGATGAAGTAGGGTAGGGTAATAAATGATTTAGCTGAATTGGTAAAATTTCAGGAGTGTCTTCAGCCAATGAACCAAACATGGTAACCTCCACCCTCTTGATAGATCACCCCACCTACACTTTCCCACCATATTTGAGTCAAATAGACTAGATTATGGGGGTGCTTCTTATACCCCTACCTCCCATTGAATTGAGCTTCAAATTTGTCCAAACAATTGACACTATCCTACCCTACACGTATTTTTGGGTAGACACCGGGTACTAGCTAATGAAAATGTACATGATAGTACCGGTTGTCATAGTACCCCCACCACTCCACATTCCTTTGCCCGATGTCCTCCCATGTTTGTTTCTTGTTCGCCAAAGTATGGCAGGCGGTGGGAGAGCGCAGAGGCAGAGACGAAGGAGGGGAGAGAGGAGATGCAAAGGGATGCAGGAAGGTGATGGGGGGGGGGAGGAGGAAAGGGAAGTGTGGGAGTAGACCTGAAATATAGGAAAGGAAGAAAAAATGAAAGGAATTGATAAGTGCACAAGGTTGAATGGGCCAGACAGATAGCGGAGAGGCAGAGCTAAAGGAGGAGATGGAGGAGAGGGACTGGGACACTTGAATTAGGCCGGGATGGCGGGGAGAGTTGTAGCAAGAGGCCTCGGTAAAGGCGACATTGCCGGGGCAACATGAAAACGAGGAGAGAGGGAGTTTCAGTCCCTTAGGAAGCGACGAACTTGAGGAGTTGGCAATGAATGAATGAGTTGCATTGATGAGAAACCCATAGCATTGGAATTTTACCCTTCGCGCGGCTCCCTCCTCCTGAGACTAGTGCAGGTCTGTGATTGTGGGTGGATGGGAGATGTGCGCCAAACACGAGATGGTCAACGAGATGGTCTCGCGCTTGAACTGTGGCGAACATCTGTCGGAAGTGAAGATGCCAGGTGCGAACCAGCCAGAGGTTGGCATGCAGACTTCCCTGACTGCTCAAGGCAGGTTGTCTCATCGGGAAGACGGGGATAGCGCAAGTCGCTACCGCGATCCAGTCCAACCCTCACGTGCGCTACGTTGATCTGTCGAGCAATGGGCTGAATGAGTATGGCGCCACTCAAATCTCACAGGTTTGAAGTTTGACCCAGCTGTGTTGCTGCTGCAGCTGACAGCTGCCGACAGTTCCTCCGGGTCACCAACAGCCTCCGCTCTCTTTCGTTGGACGGTGAAGTCCCAGCATGAGAGGTCTGGAATCTGTTCTTAGCTGATGTTGTATTGGACAGATAACTCTATCAAGACTGCTGGCGCCGAGGAGCTCAGCAAAGCGATCGAAACTAACAGCAACCTGCACATCCTGCACCTGAGCTGCAACAGGATCGAAGATGCTGGTTGTAGGATGATTGCGCTTGCCCTGCGCAACAACAACTCCATCCATTCACTGTATCTGGACAACAACAATGCTGGGGACGAGTTCGGGAAGGATATGGGCGTCACTCTGACGATGAACAGCACACTGAGGTTCCTCGACTTGTCGGACAACGACATCAAAGCGACCGGCGCCATGGCACTTGCCAAGGCTCTTCAAAACAACTCGGTGGTGACGTCGATGAACATCAGCAGAAACAACATTGCAAACGAGGGTGCGACGGAGATCGCGCGCATGCTGCTGACCAACACGAGCTTGCAGCAGCTGCGCATGTCGTGGAACACTATCAATGATGGCGGAGCCCATGAGCTTGCGAAAGTGCTTTCAGAGAACAGCACTCTCAGGCTGTTTGACATCGCGGACAACCGGGTCAGCAGCGTAGGAGCTACAGAGCTCGCCAAGGCGCTGCGGGTAAACAACTCGATCACAGCCTTGCACCTGTCGGGGAACGGCATCGCAGGTCCTGGAGCGCAAGAGGTTGCGGCCGCGTTGCATGTGAACAAGAGTCTACAGGAGCTCTATCTTGCTTGGAACTGTATTGTAGAACATGGGGCTAAGGCACTGGCAGACGCTCTCTGCGAGAACACAACACTGACAACCCTGGACATGGGGGCCAACGGGATCGGGAAGGAGGGAGCGTCGCACATCGCGCGTGCCCTGACGCAAAACACAACTCTCAAGGTGCTGCACCTGCACGGCAACGTGCTGAAGGAGGAAGGGCCGAAGCAGATCGCCAAGGCGCTCCAGACCAACAAATTCTTGGAGTTCCTCGACCTCGATGGGAACGAGATAGGAGTGAACAACATCAAGGAGCTGGCAGAGTCCGTCAAGATCAACTGCTCGCTCCAGACCCTGAAGCTTGCAAGGAACAAAATCAACGACATTGGGGCATGGGAGCTAGCAGAGGCGCTGAAAATCAACCGCTCGCTCACGAAGCTGGACCTGACGAGGAACAACGTGGAAGAGACAGGGGCGACCGGGCTCAACGATTGCTTGCACATCAACAACACTCTGAGGGAGCTCCATCTGTCTTACAACAAGATTAAGGAGACCGGTGCCATGTCCATTGCACAGGCCATCAATGTAAATACGACACTCCACACTCTCCTAATTGCAGACAACGACATCCCGGATGCCGGGGCCATGAAGATCGCAGAGGCGCTCGCGGCCAACAGCACTATCCACACCCTGGACCTGCTGGGCAACACAATATCCAAGAAGGTGGAGGAGCTGCTGGACCAGATCATGAGGAACACCAGCGCTTACGTCACCATCCCCACGGAGTTCCAGGTGAGGAGATTCGTCCTGCTGGGGGCCTGCTGAGAGATGCCATGCAGGTCGCCCTGTGCATGGGGTTGCATCCCAGGTTAGGAGCCGACCCCGACTGCTGCATCCGGATACTTGACGAGTCACTGGTGATGATGGTACGGCCCGCTGCTGGAGTGATGGTGAGCTTTACTGACCCTCCTGCCTCTTGCTCTCAGGTGATTGAATGCTCGACGGTGGCCGCTCCTAGGAACTTCCAGTTCTGAAGGCCCCGGCGGTCGGAGCCCGCATCCCGGACCCCGGACAATTCACATCCGGGTCATACTATGATAGTCTGCAACATTCCATGGGGACTCAGGCCGAGTTGGCGTAGACGGCGGTTGGATATACGGTTATGTAGTATGATTAATACATGATGATCATCATTTTGTTGAAAGATGACTAAGTTGAAGGCCGGGCCGCGGTGCTCAGCTGCTAGCCTCAGTGCGTTCTGCTAGTGGCAGGTTCAGTAGACTCGATGATTCCTCTGGTCGTGACGGATCGCATGCCAGCCGTGCCAGTCAGATAGCACCGAGTTAACAAAACTCTCCCGGTGTAAATCACGATTTTTCGAGGCGGCCATGTAGTGACGGTGGGACGAAGAGGGGCCTTCCTAGCCCGGCCTTGTTAAGGTCCTCTCATGTCTGGATGCTCAGTGGGTTTCACATCCTAGCATACAGTCTATATCTCATGTGCTCCTCAATTCTCGTTTCGTGTGCATTAAACTGGCTCGGTCTTGAGCAAAAAGTGCACAAGTCTAACACTGTGACAAACTTGTGCTCCGTCAGGTCGCCATCCTGTCCTGAGCTCCTAGCGTCAGAACAGCCGTACTGGAGGAAGTCCCCGCAGTTGAACTTGAAAAATCAGCCGCGCCATCATCGGATCCGTTTCCGGCTCAGTGACTGAGGCTCCCGGCGCGGGGCCGCGGCCCGCCCGGGGCCCAAACCCAGTGAGGCGGACTTGAGATTCATCACACCCACCCAATCAGAGAGGACTAAAAAGTACGTGGAGGGTAGGGGTAGGGCTGAGTGTTGTCGCCAGAAATAGATCGCAGGGCGGCATGGGCAAGAAGGGAGCCGCGGGTGGAAGCGGTGAAGGTGGAGGAGGAAGAGGAGGAGGAGGAGGAGGAGGAGGAGGAGGAGGAGGTCGGGGATTGAATTCGGTTCTTGGAGAGGACGTGCCTGTTTCTGTGTCGTCCTACGGCTCCAACGACCAGGCTGTACCCATGCTTCGCAGCGCTGACCTCAGGAACGAACCGCTGCCGCATCATGTGACCTCCTACATTCGACGCGGTTCCTCGACCAGGTCGGCGAGACTCGCACGATCCGCCATGGTGGCCTCAAGCATTATGTTGGGGATATTGGCGATCACACTCTTTGTGGGCCCCAAGCACGAGAGGCAGGTGTCGCGGTCTACTACGAAACTCTTCCATACGGTGCTATCAGGTCGGAATATGTATGAGCCCCCTCCGAAAGCTGGCAAGCTATCTGAAGCTTCATCTCCTTCTGGCATCTCCGGAAAGAACGCCCTGCCGCAAACTCTGCAGGAAGAGTCTTCGGAAGGAGCCACTGAGGAGGGGGCAGAGGGTGGGACGACGAAAGAGAAGAAGGAACGGGAGGAGGAGGAGGGAGAGAGCGAGCTGGACGAAGAGAGGGAGATCGAAGTCAAGTTGCGGTGGGGTTTCGCTTTCGTTACGCTGATCATCTCCTTCTCTGTCCTGTTCGAGTATGCGGTGGACTTTATTCGCGAGAGGGTACCGGAGCTCTTGCAGGAGGTGGTGGACGCCCTACTGGAGGAGCTGACCACCCTTGGGTTCTTGGGCTTCCTCTTCTTCTTGTTCACCGTCCCTGTGGAGGGGGAGGAGAGCCTGCTGGGCATCGCCTCCGTCTACTCCTTGCACGAGCCCAGTGCGCTCCAGGAGCTGTTCGAGGGCCTGCACTACCTGGTGTTCTTCATCTCGCTGTCCTTCATCCTGAGCACCATCGGAGGTCTGTGGTCCTTCCAGCTGACCAGCAACAAGCAGTGGGCAGACTTTGAGACCCTGGGCAGCAAAGTGTTCGAGGAAAACTCACTTCTGGACATCGAGCCGAACGATGCGAACCATGGCGCCTCGCTCATGGCCGAGTGGAAGAAGCCCCTCGACGTGCAGAGGGCGGAGTACTTGAGGATCCGGACAAGGTTCATCATCGAGGCGAAGGAGCCTGAGCTTGAGCCTGACTTCGACTTCCATGAGTACCTTCAGAGGAGGGTTGCTGAGCAGTTCTCTAAGATGATCAAGATCTCCCCTGTGGACTGGCTATGCACCTGGCTGCTCCTGGTCATCTTCTTCGGAGTGGTGGAGGAGGGGATCACGTCGAACAACCTGCTGGTGTTCTACTGGTTCCTGCTCTTTATCATCGTCGCCCTGTGCCTCCTCTTGCAGTGCAAGATGGTCTGGATCCGGCAGCAACTGATCCCCCGCCTCCCCAGCGAGATGCAGAGCTCTGCAAAGTTTTCGAAGAAACTGGTGATTGCACCAGTCATGCTGGATCAGAGCACCTTCAAGAAGAGCAAGGAGTTCTCCCTCTCCTTCCTTCTCAAGTACGTCCCATCAACACTGGTCACTCTCGTCAAGGCGATAGTCCACCAGCGACCACCCAACAAGCATGAGAGGCTGTTCTGGGGTGTGGCCAAGGGGCCGGAAATCACTTCCCACGCCATCCGGTTATGCATGTTCTGGACCATCATCTCCCTTGCGATGTTGTTGTCCCATCATATGCCAGGGATCGTCAAGAGCGGAGAGGACCTGACGGGGTACAGGATCTTTGGGCACCTGATGTTCGCCACCTTGGTGCTGATTCACATCATTGCGATCCCGATCAACTACGTCAGCGCCAAGATCTTCACCATGTGCTTCTCCATCGAGATGTTCGCGGACAAGGAGATGATCGAGAAGATCGTGAGGGAGCAGAAGTATGCCAGGTGCCAGAAGGCTATCGACATGCTCTTCATGCTCCACTTCTACATGCAGCAGGCAAAGTGGCTGAAGCAGCAGGCGGAGGAGGCAGAGAAGGGAGTGTCGCAGAGCCCGGGGACGTACACTGGGCAGATGTTCGTGCCATCCAACGAGGAGGAGCAGAAGGCACTGGCGGAGCTTGAGGAGCTCTTTAACCACTTCGACCAAGACGGCAGCGGGGAGTTGTCGACGGCGGAGGTGGGAGAGTTGCTGGGAACGATGGGAACGAACCTGATGCCGGAGGAGCTGGAGAAGCTGGTGAAGCTGATGGACAAGGATGGGTCGGGAGAGATCTCGCTGGACGAGCTGGCGTCAGTGATGCTGTCGAAGAGGCAGATGACCAACAAAAACATCAAGCTGACCGAGGTAGGAGAGGAGCTGTTCGCCATGTTCGACAAGGACGGGAAGGGAGAGATATCGCTGGATGAGATGATCGAGACATTCGAGTCGATCGGGAAGAACTGGGACATGGACGACGTGGTGTCCTTCTTCGAGCTCATCGACCTCGATGGAAGCAAGAGCATCAACAAGCAAGAATTCTTTGCGGTAAGATGGATCCTCCTCCTCCTCCTCCTCCTCTTTCTCCTCCTCCTCCTCCTCCTCCTCCTCCTCCTCCCCACCTTTTTTCGGCATTTACTCCACTTTGCGTCCTCGCTCTTTTCTACACTTTCTAGTCTTCCCGCCCATAATGTTTGCTTGCAGTTCATCGAAGACGTGGAACGGATGACCAAGTAACGGTCCACAGCGTGTTCAATTATTCTTTCCTCTCTCAGTCTCTAATTATTGTTTCTCTACCCTCCCCCATTTCTAATATTTACAACTGAATTAAACATGTAATCTCCTTAGAAGGGCGGGAAATGCGCTTTATACCAGACGAAGATCTTGCGCTGCAGCGGTTCGACGATGGCAAGGAAGAAGGAGAAGGAAGGATTGGCGTGCTGCATTAAATGTCAATGTATGATGCTACGAAAGACCATGACGATGATGAGGGTGTTGTCGTCCTTGTTTGATGATTACGATGACGACGAGGATGTTGGCTGTGGTTGTGGTTATGATATTGGTTGATGATGATGATCATGATGATGATGATGATGATATAGTTGTGGTTGTGGTTGATGTTGTTGTTGAACATGATGATGTACTGTTGGTAGTGATGGTGTTACCGAGGGGAAGAGCTCGAAGTCTGCGTCGACTTTTGTGATCTGCAGGATAGTCATACAACGGAGGAGGAGGGGAAAGACAACAAGATAGGGGATGGAAGTCACTTGCAGCTTGTGCGTCTGACTCTTCGAAACTTTTACCTTCCATGTTGTCAGGCAAGAAGTCGAAAGATAAATCTCCTCCTCCTCCTCCTCCTCCTCCTCCTCCTCCTCCTCCTCCTCCTCCTCCTCCTCCTCCTCCTCCTTGTGTTGCAGCTCTCCACTTCCTCATTCCCTCTGCCCCCCGTCCTCGTCCTTCCCGTACTTGCTCTATCCTACCCTCCGCCCGTCTCTCCTACCAGATCTTTGTACATGTCCTTGGTAACATCCATGTACGCGTCAATGCTGTCTTCGAACTGACACGTTCCTCCTCCAACCACTAGTGCCTTGAAGATATGGAAGATCAGCTCCTTCCTCTCTTCTTCTGAGAACTCCTGCGAACGCTTCTCAACCCTGTACGAGAGGACGACGAAGAGGAAGACGAGGACAAGGGGAAGGAGGATCAACCTCGTAGTGGTCACTCTCTTCCTGTACCAGCAGCTTGTGTAGCTCGTCGGAGAGAACAAGGTCGTCGACAAACTCGTCGAAACATTTCACAAGAGCTCCGTTCTCCCGCACAACAGGAGGGTCCTCTGTGCAAGAAGAAGTCACGAAAGATCTGATAGCATCAGCTAGCACTACTAAACTATGAGAGCACTGAAAAAATCAAAAACTCATGCTCCCTTCCTCCCGCCCTGCCACCTCCTCACCTTCACAGCTCTTTCTTCCCTCTCATCTCCTTCTTCCTTCGCTCGTCTCCTCTCCTCTCCCCTCCCCTCGTCTCCCCTCCCCTCCCCTCGTCTCCCCTCCCCTCCCCTCCCCTCCCCTCCCCTCGGTCTCTCACCAATCTGCATCAGCTTGTCAAAGAACTCCATGTTGGTCACACTGCTGGCCAGCTCCTCCACCTCGACCCTCCTGACCGGCCCAACTCTTCTCCACGAGTCTCTGCCGGAGGAAACGCTGAGAGAGCTTTGCACCTTCACACGAGATGTGATGAGTTGACAGGACAGGACAGGACAGGAAAGAGGACAGGACAGGACAGGACAGGACAGGACAGAGGACAGGACAGGACAGAGGACAGAGGACAGGACAGGACAGAGGACAGGACAGAGGACAGGACAGGACAAAAAGTTGGTGTTTTTCTACCGTCTTTGAAGCAAAAAAATCTCTGAAGAAGACTTGAGACTGGTGCTTGGAGAAGAACTCGTCGAAGCTGAAGGCTCGCAGGTACGAACAGTCCTCAAACCCCCACTTGGTCCAGAGCTCCTGCAATGCCTGTTGACTGAAGGGAGGGAGGGAGGGAGGGAGGGATGGGGTGGGGAGGGAGGGAGGGAGAGAGAGAGAGATAGAGAGATAGAGAGATAGAGAGATAGAGAGATCGA
>NW_005434638.1:71113-86671 GCF_000315625.1 Guillardia theta CCMP2712
AGTCAAGGGAGATAGGGTGGAGAGGGAGAGAGGGGAGGGAGGGAGGAGGTAAGGACTGCTAACCTTCTTCTTCGGATCGTTGAGGATTTGAGGCTTGAAATCCACCTCCTCAAACTGGAAACTCCCTGAAGTCTCTTCCTCCACCTGATCGCTGGAGATGTGCATGGCCATGATTCCTCTCTAAGGATAGGACCTGCTGACACTGGGCAGGCAAAACTTCAGCATGCTCACAGGGCAAGTGTGGTGAACCCTGTCCCTCCCGCTCCTCCTGCTCCTCCTGCTTCTCCTGCTCCTCCTGCTCCCCCTGCTCCCCCTGCTCCCCCTGCTCCCCCCGCTCCTCCACCTCCTTCCGAAATGCGTTGGAACTTTTCGCAAGGTGAACACTGGATCACCCTACCCTACTTCATACAATTTCCTTTAGAAGTATTTTCGAGGCAAACACGGGGTAGGGTCTCTAGACGAAGGAACTGTTCCTTCTGTCGATGTCCCAAATCCTCCTCCTCCTCCTCCTCCTCCCCGCCTCCTCCCTCACCTTCTCCGTTCCCGCTACCTCCTCTCTCTCCCTCGCTCGCTCCTCTCCCTTCCTCTCCCCTGCTTGTTCCCCTCGAAGTCCTGTAGGCCTTCCCCGCTCCTCTGTACACGTTCGCACAAGGCTTCCATCTCCTCTGTCCCTGTCTGCCATGGCGACCGAGGCCGAGCTCGTGAAACAAGTTTGGTCCGACGCCAAGACCATCGCAGTCGTAGGAGCGACGAACAAGGAGACCATGCCCGTCTATGGCGTCATGAAGTTTCTGCAAGCTGAGGTGACCTCCCCTACCATCCTTCCCTACCATCCTTCCCTAGTATCCTCCCATCTGCTGCTTTCTTCCCCTCCCCATCCCCTCTCATCCCATCCCATCCCATCCCATCCGCTCCACACCTTCTACCCTCTCCTCCTCTCAACTCTCCCTCTGTCCACCCAGATCTGCTCCCCTCTCAAGCTCTCTCCCCTCCTCTCCTCTACCATGTCTCATGCACTATCCTCGTAGGGCTACCGCTGCATCCCGGTCAATCCGGGGGCTGCTCAACGCGGCGAGGAGGTGATGGGACAGAAGACGTACGCGAGTGTCAGCGACATAGAGGAGCATGTCGACATCGTTGACATCTTCTTGCGCTCCGACAGGTAGCCAGTCACCCGGTCCAGCTCCTTCTTGTCCTGCTCCCCCCCACCCCCTCCTCCCCTGCTGCCGCCACCTCCTCCTCCTCCCCAGCTGACATCCAGCTTGCAGGATCGCTCCCGTGTTCGAGGACGCGGTGAAAAAGGGGGTGAAGACGATCTGGACGCAGATCGGGGTGGAGGACGAGGAGGCCGCGGCAGCGGCGAGAGGCCGCGGCGTCAACGTCATCATGAACCGATGCCCGGCGATCGACATCCCGTCCATGGCGATCCCCACCCCAAGGAGCCGCATGTGAGCGACAGGAGGAGGAGGAGGAGGAGGAATGTATGGAGCAAGGTGCACAAGCATTCTAAAACTTCATTGCTACTTCAGCCTCTCTACTCCTTTCCCCTTCCCTCGTTCCCTTCCTGTCTCGTAAAACTTCCCCGAGGCCAGCAGGGGATGCTCGAGCCGGTGCGCGTGCGCGAGCTCCTGCAGGAGAGAGCTGGCGAGGAGGGGATGGAGCTGGAACAAGATCCGCTTGCACCGGGCGGCGTCGGTCTTGAGCTGATCCAGCATCGTCCACTCCTGCGGGAGCCTCTTGTGGAGCAGCAACGATGACTTGTCGAGCTCCTCCCGCAGCACGTCCATCCTCTTGCCCCCCTCCCTCCTCCAGCGGTTCCAGTTCGTCACCTGACCTCCTTCTCCTCCTCTCCCTCCTCCCCCTGCCTCTCCTCCGCTTCCTCCTCCTCCATCTGCTCCTCCTCCTCCTGCATCTCCTTCCAGCTTCCCAGCCTCCAACATGGCGATCGCCGACTTCATCCGCTGAAAATGCTGCAAGCACAGGATCCTATCCTCCTCCTCCTCCTCCCGCTCCTTCTTCGCATCTAGCCCCTTCTCCCTCCTCCTCCCTCCTCCTACCCCCCTGCCCCTGAGGAAGAGCAGCCTGGTATTCAGCTCATGGCAGACTCGCTCCTCCTCCCATCGAGCATGCCGGCCCTCGCAGGTCAGCTCGAATCTCACCCTCCCCTCCGGCATGATGCCGTTGTGAAGGAGTTTCTCTGCCTCGCGGCTCCTCGTGAGCACAAGTGGGATATGACGTTGCTCGCCAGCTAGAAACAAGTGAGTGACGAGGACGAGGACGAGGACGAGGACGAGGACGAGGACGAGGAAGAGGACGAGGAGAAAGATGAGAAACATCAGGAGGGGGAAGGAGGAGGAGGGATAGGAGGGAGAGGACGAGGACGGAGGAGGATGAGGCAAAGGATGAGAACGATCAAGAAGAAATTCAGGAGGAGGGGGAGGAGGAGGAGGAGCTAAATACCTGACAGATGCCCGAGGTCGATCCTCACTCGCCTCCCTCCCTCCTCCTCGCAGGAGAACCCGAGCGGCATACCCGAGCAAGATACCATCAGCGCCGCCTCCTCCGTCGAGACGGTCAACGAGACGTTGCATGCTCTGACATGCATCATCCTTCTCCACACGCTCCTCACCGCCTGCTCCGCCTGCTCTCCTCCTTGGACGACCTGCCGCAGTCCTCCGGTGAGCAGGGCAAGCTCCTCCATGCTGGACAGGAAGTCGATGGGCTCGTTGGCGTCGCTGACGCGGGGAAGGGAGACGATGGGCCACAGCTGTGTGGAGCCGCGAAGGAGGAGGTTCTCGCGGAGAGGAGGGGAGGAGAGGAGCATGTGAGAAGACGGGGGGGAGTCGCCGTGGTTGACTCCGGTGAGCAGGAGGATCCATCGGACGGGGCAGGAGGAGGAGGAGGAGGAGGAGGAGGAGGGAGGGAGGGTGAGATAGTCTTCTGCTGCAGGAGGATTGAGAATTCTGAAGGCTTCCATGATGGCTTGAGCGAGAGGAGAGGAGGACCGTCCTTGCCCCTTCCTCCTTGCACGGTCGATGGCCTTGACCAGCTGACCGAGTAGCTGAGACTTGTTGGTCCCGCTGGCCTGCGGGGAAGTGAGAGAAGAGATGGGATGATGAGTGGTCACTGGCTAGGGCAGGAGAAGGAAGACGGGAGGGGAGAGGAGAGGAGGAGAGGCAGAGGATGTGGCGAGAAAGGAGAGGGTAGCGAAGAAGGGGGAGAGGAAGAGGAAGAGGAGGGGAGAGTAGAGCGGAGGAGGGGAAAGGGGGGAGGGGAGGGGAGCAAGAAAGGGGGCAAGTGGGAGGTAGGCAGGCCATGCGAGGCACACAAAGGGCAGGAAAAGAAGCCGGGGGAGCGCAGTGGGGAGGAGGATGAGCTGGAGCAGGGGAACAGGATCGCTCTATCACCTGCATCGGGAGGATGTGAACCCTAGAGGCATCGGAGGAAGAGATGATTCCGATCGCGTGTTCCTCTTCTATCTCCTCCACCAGCTCCTCGCTCAGCCGCTCCAGCGCGTCCAACGCGTCCCCGGAGAAGCTCCAGTCAATGACGATGATCACAGCGACGGAAAGGGAGCGAGGAGGGAGAGGAGGAGGAGGTTGCCTGCTGATCCCGACGCAGGCGCACACGCATACGTCTCCTCCCTCCTCCAGGGTGTGCGCGACCCGAAGGCTGACTGACTTGCTGCTGCCTCTTGCACCACAAGACGGCAGCCCTCCCCTTGCCTTCCCCTCCTCCTCCTCCGCCTCCTCCTCCAGCTCGATCTGAGGAGGATGAAGCTCGTGGTAGACTCGGATGGTCTCGGAGAGGACCTGAGGCGCTAGGGAAATCTCCTCCTCCGCCTCCTCCTCCTCCAGCTCCACGAGGGGAGGGAGCAGCTGCCCACTGCCCGCCGAGAAATCCTGGAAGGAGGAGGCAAGAGCATGTCGTAGCCTCGAGCCCTTCCTTCCCTTCCCCTTCCCCTTCCTCCCCGTCCTCTTGCTCTGCTCATCCTTCTCGTCCTCGTCCTCGTCCTCGTCCTCTCCCTCCTCCCGACTGAGAGATATCGCTGGATTCCGCCACGCTGCCCCGCTCGTCACCTCTACCCAGGACCGCAGAGGATACTCTTCCTCTCGCTCGCTCCTCCTCCACATGGCGACGCTGCCGACCAACCCCTCCCGTAGGTACTGCAAGGACCAGACCTGCATCCTGCTGTCGAAGGAGAGCACCGACCCTCCTCCTCTCCTGTCGTACAGCGGAGGGCCGAGGGCGCACCTCCTCCTGTACTGACCCAGAACGCTAGGATGGAACATGCTCTGACCGGACAGAACCAGCTCTCTCGGAAACCTGTCGGGGTCTGCTGGGAGGGAGCTGGCGGAGATTGAGCTGAGAGACTCTGCAAGGAACACCGTCTCCTCCTCCTCCTCCTGCGATGGGAGTGAGGGACTGGTCGATTGGCTAGTTCCCTGCGCACTCCCGAGCTCCTCCGCAGCCCTCTCATCCTCCACGTTCTCGCGTTTTGGCAGCAAGTTTCTTCCGCTGGCAAGTTGTTGGACGAGCCGACGATGTGCTTGATCGGATCGCTTCCTCTCCTCCTCCTCCTCGTTCACAACCTCTTCCTCCTTCTCCTCCTCCTGCCCCTCCTCTGCCAGCACCAGCAGCTTCGTCGCCAATCCTTGAGCAGTGCAAGGGGAAACTGACATGTTAAGAGAGGAAACAGGAGTAGAAGAAAGGGAGAGCGCCGTCCTCCCTGCCCTTTCTGATGCTCTTCTCGATCTCCCCCTCTCCTCCTCCTCCTCCTCCTCCTTCCTCTGCCCCTCCTGCTCCTGCCCCTGCTGTTCCTCCTCGTTGAAACAGAGAGCGTCGGCCCAACTTCTTGACAGTTTCCCACCACTTGAAGCGGCAGACATTTCTGACTGCAGGTCCTCCGACCTTGCCTGTTGATCGTTTTCCTCCCTCTCCCTCTCCCTCTCCCTCTCCCTCTCCCTCTCATCCTCTCCCTCGTCCTCCTGCTCCTCTTTCATAACTTTCTCTTCCTTGTCTTTTGTTCTTCTCTCAGCCTCGGGATCCAAACTTTCATCCTCCACAACCGCCTTCCCTTCTCCTTCCTGGCCATGTCCGATGAACAAATCAGTGCTGACTGACATCTCGGAGCATCTTTTTTCGCCTCTTTCCCTTCTTGCTGACTTCTCCTCCTCATCCTCCGCTTTCTCTTCTTTCCCATTTTCTCGCAAATTTCTCGGAATCGTCGGTGGGTCACTTTCCACCTCCGGCAGCCGGACGATGACATTGGGAGTTTGGGCATCCCTGCCAATCTTGATCTGTACTTTTGGATTTGTCTCATGAAATTCCGATATGGGAGAGTAGAAGTCTTCCCCGGAGGACGAAATTGACCGTGCATCACGTTCCGCATCAGAGGCAACGGGGCGAGGAATCGAGTTGTCATCCCGTAGAAACGAGGAGGAGGAGAGAAACGAAGAGGACAAGAAGGAGGCGGAGGAGGCGGAGGAGGCGGAGGAGGCTGAGGAGGAGGGCTCAACAGACTTCTTTGACAGGATGTCGTCCTTCCTTCCCACCATGGAGTACAAGTCATCAAAGAAACCATCGGGTGACTCCGACTGTCTGTCTTCCTCCTCGTGAAAGCTCTTGAACACTCGCTCAAGCGCCCTGGTCCTTGCTTCCAGAGTCAACATCTTCCTCCCCTCCGCCTCGTCCTCTGACCCTTCCGCTGCTCCTCCTCCTCGCCCCTTGTCAGCTCCTCTAGACCGCAGGGACGGCAGCAGGCGAACGATCTGAGTGATAGCATCCACACGTTCCTCCTCCCTTTCCTCTTCCTCCTGTTCCTCCCCCTGCCCTCTTGGACCCGCCGAGTCTGCAACAGGATCACCTGTCTCCCTTGTCCCTTGTTCTCCTCCTCCTCCTCTGCTTCGCCCCCCAAGGTCCCCCTCCCCCTTCGCTCGCCCTTCGTGACCTCGGTTGGCGTCCGCCCTGCTGTCTCCTGCTCCTTCCCGTCCCCCTCCTCCTCCACCTCCTCCCGAACTTTCTCCACTTCCTCTCCTGTCGAGCTTCAAAATCCCTCGCTGTCCTCTGATGACTTTCATACTCCCCTCGGCGTCTGAGACTATTCCAACCTTGACTCCACCTGATGCTCCTGCTGCTGCTACTGCCGCTGCCGCTGATACCAATTCTGATCCCCCTCCTCCTCCTCCTCCTCCTCCTCCTCCTCCTCCTCCTCCCCTTCCCCTCGTCCTTCTTTCCTCGGGCTCTGTTCTTCCGAATTTCTTCTCATTCCCGTCCTCTTGATTTCTTCTTGACTTCGTTTGATTTTCACTCCGCTCTCTGCTCCACCACCACCTCCTCCTCCTCCTCCTCCTCCACTTTCGTCGCTCCTCATGCTCCCCCGCACATTTCTCACGACCTCTGTGCTCGCCGATGGGTTTGTGACTGGTCCGACACTGAGGCTTCCTTCTGCTCTGCCTCCTGCTCCAACACTAGCAACTCCTCCGCCCCTGCCTCCTCCTCCCAATCCTCCTCCTCCGCCTCCTCGGGACTGTAGTTCTGCATGGCCGCTCAAACTGCTTTGTCCTCGCATCTCTTCATCCGCAATTTCGTGGTCCTCCTTCAGCCCTTGCCTTCTGTCGTCGTACCTCCCCAACCTTGCGATACATCCATTCGGTCTCCCAACGTTCTCCGTTCCATCTACGTCTCCATTGACTGGCATCGTCCTTTCTCGACCTTCTCCAGGGGACTTCAGCACTCGCCCAGCACTTGCCCATCTCGCCTTCTCTGCGTCGACCACGGTATCCATGCTCCCTCCTGCTCTCTCGACGCTGCTCTGTCCAGTATGGTTGCCCACAGCTACCTTTTGGTTCGTCGGAGCCTCCTCGTTCGCATGCGTCCTGGTGTCGAACAGCTTTTCTCGATCTCGTCTCAACTTGAGCGCTTCTCGTAGCACTCTGCTCACATGCCGATCTCTGTTCTTGTCGATCCCGAGCACGTCACTCACTCTCAGTCTCTGCGGGCAGTACAGCTCTTCCTGTTGTGCGACTGCAAACCTGAACTCCCTCTCGTTCCGAAGTTTCAGCGCATCTCCCAGCAGGGAGCCAGCAGGTGGTCGATGCTCCTGCTGCTGCATGTGGTCCTTCTCACCTGGCATTCTCGCATGACGTGAACTGGAATCAGAAACTTTGGAAGATGATTCGGAGGAAGTCGGGGAGAGGATGAAAGGCAGACGAGAATCATGGCTCCACCATCCTGCTGCTCTCTTCTTCTCCTCCTCCTCCATGTCCTTGTCCTTGTCCTTGTCCCCCTCTTCACCCTCCCGCATCTCGCGGCACAAATTTGCCATTCGCCTTGCCTCCCCCGCAACCATGTTGACCCGTGGGGCCCACATCCCCGCAGTGACCAAAATTTAACGGCAACTTCCTGGGTAAAGTTCAGTCCTGGGAACTTCCGGGCAACCGTTGAACCGTACTGTACGGAGTCTACCGTACTAGCGGCCTCCGCCGATGCCATGACACCCCGGTGCGGCATGGGCCTCGGGCCGCCGGCGGGGCGGCCGCGACTGACTCTGAGGTAGCCGGCACCGTGCCACGGTGTTTAATGGGACTCAGTGTCAGTGCCAGTGTGATCGGACCGGCCGGGCGGTCATAACGCACTCACTGCGCCTGTGCGTTCAGCGGCGAGTACGGTCATGGCTCTGCTCAGTTACGGCCGGGCGGAGGCGACGCCGGCCCCCCCAGCTGACGGCACTGCCCCCCAGCTGACGGCACTGCCAGTAAGCAGCCCGGTAATACGACGGTAGTCCGTTACTAATGTAACGTCATGAAAGTTTACGTAGCAACATGAAAGTTGACTTCTAAGATTCATTAATAGATAAACGCCACGAATCTATCTACCTCCTGACGCCCTGCATGAACGGAGAGAGGCTTTCGTGCGTAGACCCTCCCTTCAGGACGACTGCCCCGTCTTCCTTGACCTTGCCTCCCACCATAACATCCTCATGCCTAAGGACATCGACCGCTGCGGATCCTTCGCCATCCCTCGATCCTCCCTCATCTTCGGTGACGTCCTAGGTGAGGGATCCTGCGGGGAGGTCAGGAGCGCCCTCTACAACGGCAGGCAGGTCGCCGTCAAGACCCTTTGCTCCAAGCTCGACGCCCGGTCCAAGGAGGCCAAGGACCTGCTCAAGGAGATCGGCATGATGAGCCACGCTTTCCGGCACAAGAACGTGATAGAGTTCTTCGGCATCTACGAGCACGACGGGCTGCCGTGGCTGGTGATGGAGCTGATGCCGGGGGGAGCCTGGAGCAGTACTACGAGGCCAAGAAGAAGTCACGACGGGACGGGCGCTGGCGGCCCAAGACGAGGAGGGCAGTGTCGTGGGTGGAGGACATCCTGAGCGCGCTGGCGTACCTGCACTCACAGAAGCCGCCGGTGATCCACCGAGACATCAAGCCAGCCAACATGCTGCTGACGGGGGACGGGAGGACGGTGAAGATCGGGGACTTCGGGCTCAGCCGCATGGGTCCGCTGAGCCCGGCCAAGGCGCCGCTGACACCGGGAGGAGGCAGGGGGTCTTGCGGCTCCTTGTGGGATGAGTCGCCCATGTCGACGGAGCTGACAGGCATAACGGGGACTTACCGGTACATGGCGCCAGAAATCTTCCGGGGAGAGGGTCAGTACACGGCGGCGGTGGACGTGTACTCTTTCTCGCTGGTGATGTGGTACATCTTCGCCGGGGAGCATCCCTTCTGCAACACCGACGGTATTTCTGTAGCCAGCATGGCAGCCAAGTACAACTTCCGTCCGGCAGTGCTGAGCGAACGGACGATGCCGAGGGAGCTACAGGTGATGATGAGGCGATCATGGGCGGAGGAAGGGAAGGATAGGCCGGGGGCAGCGGAGCTTCTAGAAGAGATCGCGAGATGGCGAGGTAGGTGGGGTGGGTGCATGAGAGTTGGTACAGTTCTCCAATGGGGATGATGCTTTGCAAGTAAAAAGGTCTTAAGTTATCGGTCACATCCCATGCTAGTCTGAGACAGGCCCTGCCGCCTCCAGTGATGCCAACTTGAGTGGTCGACGAACTCCTGGCGGCCCCAGCCTGCTGGAGGCGGCAGTCACGTCAGAAGCCTTAACTGGCCGGGCATCATGCCCGGCCGCCAATTGACCCGGCGCCTCACCCCCAGCCTGGCTCATCCCCGCTCAGTCCCACCTCGCTGCTGGGTAGGTCGGGATCATGGCAGATATGACGGTATGCGCGCGATGCGGGGCGAGGGTGACGACGACGAACATGGAGCTACACATGTTGCGATGTCCAGGTGAACTGTCTATGCCGCCTCCCTCTTCCTTCTCCGCTTACTCTCCCTCTCCCTCTCCCTTGTCTTCTTCGCCTCTCTTCCTCTTTCCTTTCCTCTTCTTCGTTCTCCCTCCATCCCCCTCTCTGTGTCCTGAACGTCCTGTCCTCCCCTCCCCTCCAGCGTCCTTGCTCCTACTCTCATACCCCTGTCCCCTCGCTTGCTCCTTGCCGGTTCTCTCCGACGTTCCGCTTCCTCAAGTTTGTGGATGTTTGACTGAGTTTGTGGACAGGGCCACGTAGGGGAGCTGGGTGCCAGACAGGGTTGTCTGCACATGCTACAAACAGTAGAGGAGACGCAGAAATGTACAACGAGGAGGAGTGCCTGCGGCAGGCGCTGGACCTCTCCATGCACGATGCACATCAGCCATCGGCATCGGAGTACCAGTTCCAGTATGAGTTTGACCATGGCGATTGGAGGGCTTTTGATTCGCCGCAGAACGCGATCCTAGAGGTTTGAAGGCTTGGAGAGGACATGTCGCACTGATTCAAACTCTCGCTCTCTCCTCTTCCTCCCTCAGAGGGCCTCTCCTTCTCCACCGTCCAACCTCAATAACCATCCATTGCTCCATGTTTTCCTCCCCTTCCCTCCTCCCCCCTGACAGACCACCTACGTCCTACCGCACAGTCTTTCCCTCTTCCTCTTCATCCTTCTTCATCTTCCAGCTGTTTCTTGTCCCTGACGTGCCACCACAGGAGGCGATGAGCAGCGGACTTCCCGGAGCACACATTCAAATCGGTACAAACAACACTCCGGTCCGATCTCAAACCTCTCTGACTCTGTTCCTCTCCTCCCCAAGGTCACAACATATACGAGATCATCTTCCAAGACGGCATCCAGCGGAACATGCAGAGCGGGACAGTCCGTCGGGTGAGATGGTGAGACTGGTCAGGACTCCCTTTTCTGTCTCCTCCTCATACGACTGCAGGCGTCCGCTGGGATCAGCACGGTGGCTTCCGGTCGCCGAGGGGGAGGGGGAGGAGACGCGTCACCAAGCGCAATGTCATGCATGCACAGTGAGCTGCGTCCTCCTCCCCCCTCGCCCTCCGCTGACGATGATCCTTGAGTTCTTAAACCCAGCGAGCGCCCGAGCATGCGGCATGTGCGGGACAGTCATCTGCAACGAGACGTGAGCGAGCTTGCATGTCATGGCTGGACCTGAGGAGGCTGACGCTGTGCTGTAGTCATGGCGAGCTGTCGGAGGAGGCAGGCATGTACGTCTCCGGCTCTCCTGATGCGAGCTTCATGCTGGGCGGAGCTGCTCTAGGAGCAGCGGTGGGGGGATTGATCTCGTACGCTAGGAGGCAGGATGTCACGACAGGTGGGCATGCTTGTCTGCTGCTGTCAGCCTTGCTGTTCGTCTTCCTCCCTCCCCCTTCGTCCTGCCGTCTCTCCTCCTCCTAGTTCTACTCTCGCCAGTTCCAGTGTGTCCTTGTACGAACTGATCTTTGACTCCTCTACCCTCCTCTCTACTGCAGCCTGCTGCTTATACATCATCTTTTATTCCTGCTCTTGCTGCTCTTGCTGCTCTTGCTCAGCCTCAGCCTCTGGGCGCTTCCTCTCCCTCGATGCCTCCTGCTCAGCCTTTCTCCTCCTCCTCCTTCTCCTCATCATCATAATCATCATCATCATCTATCATGAACATATCATCATCATTGTCATTGTTTCTTTTCCTCAACTCGTTGTGATTGCCCCAGGTCTACTCCAAGGAGCCTCAGCTGGCATCATCGGAGGTTCCCTAGCGCAGGTCAACTCGACGTCTTCCCTCCTCCTCCTCCTCCTCCTCCTCCTCCTCCTCCCCTTCCTTCTCGTGACGCGCCGATGTGCAGGCGGCTGCGATGACTTTCAGCAACGAGGCAGCGCGGCAAGGGTGAGACGCTTCCTAAGATCGAGGAGCAGCAGCTCATGGCAGCAGCAGACTCGTCTCCTCCGCCTCCTCCTCCTCCTCGCACAGGGTACAGACGAGCGCGATCCCGACGCACAGGTACGAGTGGGAGGGGAGAGGAGGTAGGGAGGGAAGGAGAGCGAGAGGAAGGGGGGGCGGGGGGGCGGGGGAGAGGGAGGGAGGGAGGAGGTGGGACGAGCGGATGGGATGGGATGGATGAGAATTGGGCAGGTTGGCTGGAAATGAGCATGAGAAGATGGGAGAGTGTGTGATCTGCCTGCAAAACTTTTCTAGAGGTGCAAAGTTGACATGAGCTCCTGCTGCTGCTGCATCCTCCTCCTCCTCCTCCTCCTCCTCCTCCTCCTCCTTTTGCTTCCCCTCTGGCTCATTCCCGTCTTCGTCCCTTCCCTCGTGCTCCTCCTTCTTCTAGTGACCTTCTTCTCCTCCTCCATCCTGCTTCTCGTTCTGCTCCTCCTGCTACTCACTGTCCAGCAGGGGATGTTGTCAAACGGCTACCATGTCTGCACTCGTTTCACGGTGAGGAGAGCAGGAGTGAAGGATCAACTCGATGCGATGAGAGCGCTGCCATGTTCTGATACACCATCAACCTCGTATCGCAGCTTGTGTTGTTGTCGTTCTTGTCGATTTGTCTCCTTCCGCCATTGCAGGGTTCTATATGCTCCTGAAGCCGCGTTGCACGTTGACTTTGGGTCCCATGTTGACTTTGTACTTGAAGTTCTTCTTGTGCCCGACGTTGACTTTGTATTTCATGTTGACTCTGTATGTGGCGTTGGTTTTGTGTTTGTGTTGGACTTTGACTTTGGGTGCCACGTTGACTTTGGGTGCCACGTTGACTTTGGGTGCCACGTTGACTTTGGGTGCCACATTGACTTTGGGTGTCAGAGTCGTGCATCGACATCTGGCTCAAGAAGGGGTCGCACGTCTGCCCCATCTGCAAGACCGACATCTCCAACTTCTTCTCCGGCTGAGAGAGAGCAGCGAGAGACTTCCGCTGTTTCCCCTCCTCCTCCTCCTCCTCCTCCTCCTCCTCCTCCTCCTCCTCCTCTTCCTCTCTCCCTCCTTCCTCCAACCCCCCCCCCTCCCTCGTTCTCCCTCCTCCTCTTTACTCCCTCCTTCTCCTCTTCCTGTCCAGCGTCATCGTCCTCGTCCTCGTCCTCCTCGTCTTCATCCGCCTCAACAGATGGTTCACTATTTACATCTAGATACTGCGATATTCTCTTCGTTCCTGTTCTCAACGCCTGTTCCCTCCTCCGACAAGCTTCTCTCCTCCTCCTGCACTTCCCGCGTCACCGCTACCAAGCTCTCGCTGCCGCTGGATGCTTCTCTCCTTCAGCCGCTGCATCAACTCGTAGCATTGGTTCGCTTTCGCCGTGAGGTCCTGCCCAGCGACAGAGATGAGGGATGGGGTGGGGGGAAGGGGAAGCAGGAGCAGGAGCAGGAGCAGGAGCAGGAGCAGGAGCAGGAGCAGGAAGAAGAGGAGCAGGAGGCGGCGGTCTGTCGATGATACGCTATCAAGGGAAGACGGAGGAGGGTGAGCATGAACATGGGCGAGGGGGAGGCAGAGGGAGAGGGAAGGAGAGCAGGAGTGCAGGACCTTCTCCTTCGCTTCTTCCCAGCTGTTCACCAGCTGCTGCTGCGAAGGAGGGGGAGGATGGTTCCTCTTGCTGAGCACTTTCTCGAGCCCCCCCAGCTGAGGGCGAGTAAAAAAACGATTTCTCAGCTTGTAGTCACCTCGGTCATGGTCGATGTGAACTTGCCCAGCTGGACTTCGGAGACGGTGTCATGTCCGTCGAAGTGGGCGTGAAGGTGCCTGGAAGCAGGTTAGAGAGGAGGGGGGGAGGAAGGAGAAAGAGGAGAGGAGAGGAGAGGAGTGGAGGAGAGAAGAGGAGGAGAGAAGAGGAGGAGAGAAGAGGGGAGGTGGACGGGAGGACTGACTCTGACGCAAGTTCAGTGAACGCCTGGACAGAAATGTCGAGACCATGTTGGCTGAGAGCGCTAAGAGGAAGGGGAGGGTGAGATCGTAGAAGAGGAAACAAACGTCTCACCTGGTGATGTGGGAGATGGTCGGGGAGGAGATGAGAGAAAGAAAGCTTTTTGCTTGAGATCGCAATGATCTGATTTGATTGTGACGGTGGCGCAAAATTTTCTCTTGTCATGACAACTTTTCCTTACATGTCATCGCAAGGGTACCCAAACTTCAACGTCGCTACAAACGCCTCAGCCTGTTGGGCAGAGGAATGTAAGTGGTGAGGAGAAGGGGATCGAGGAGGTGGGACAGGAGAAAGGAGATGTAATTCACCTTCCTCCCTTCATCCATCTCATTGTATATTGACCTAGATCATCGTCATCATCGCCATCGTCAGCATCATGATCATCAACTTCATCATCATCATCATCACCAACAACAACAATCGTCGTCGTCATCGTCATCATCATCATCATCGTCATCATCGTCGTCTTCGTCGTCGTCGTCGTCGTCGTCATCATCATCATCATCATCATCATCAATAACAACAACATCAACATCAACATCATCACATCATCGTCTGCATGCTGCTCGTATCACTCACTTCTCTCCAAACTTGTCCAACATTCGATGCTCGAGCGGCGTCACCTGGCGATACGCTTTCTCCTGCTCCCTCCTCACTGTCGCCTTCCTGCATCGCGAGGAGAGTCACGGGGGAATCGGAAGATGAGACGGGGATGTGCAAGGGAGACATGGGCGACAGGGGAGGGAAAGGAAGGGAAGGGAAGGGAAGAGAAAGGAAGAGGAGGGAAGGGAAGGGAAGGGAAGGGAAGGGAAGGGAAGGGAAGGGAAGGGAAGGGGAGGGAAGGGGAGGGAAGGGGAGGGGAAGGATGTGGAGGGGTGGAGCGTCAGTGAGATGGAGGAGGAGGCAGCAGGGAGTTCAGGCCATTGAAGACAATCTGTCCTGACTTCTGTCCTGACTTCTATCCTGACTTCTGTCCTGACTTACCTGCGCGACTTGCTCGTGTTTCTCCAGCTTTTCTGTATCTTCCTCAATGACAGCAGCTCGAACTTTTAGCCGCATCGTCAGGTGCATCAGCCGATCGACCTCCTCCCTCCTCCCTCACATCATTGTAGATTGCATTCTCGTACTCAGGCTGATGGAACTTTGACTTTGCAACCTGCAAGTCAAGCATGTCATTCCACAGCCGGATGTAAGCATCCTGCTCTTGCTGCTGCTGCTGCTGCTGCTCCTCCTCCTCCTCCTCCTCCTCCTCCCCCTCCTCCTCTCGTTATCATCATCATCATTTTCATCACTATCATCATCATCGTCATTAGCCAGCAGCAGCAGCGGCATACCTTGTTCTCGACAGTCCACCCTGAAGTCTCCAGCTCTTGTATCTATATCATCTATCACTTGCAGGCATGTCAATGCCGTCAGTTCACCGAAAAATGTCCGAACTGCCCGTTTACAAACTTCTTATTCCTCTTGCCGGGTTGTTGCTTTGAAACGATGGCAATGACATCTGCAGGCACAACTCAACTCTAATGTCGCTATCAGCTTGACATCTAACGAACAGACATACCATCGTTCGGATCGTCTCTCTTCACCATCAACCTTCCAATGACTACTCGTCAACGATTTTGATTCCTCTCTCCCTCTCTCCTTCCCTCTCTCCGTCTTCTCTCCCTCTCTTCCTCGATCTTCTCTCCTTCTCTCTCTCCCTCCTTCCATCCCTCCTCTCTCCCTCTCTCTCTCTCTCTCACTCTTCCCCCCCCCGCCCCCTCCATTCACAATCTTCCTCGCACCGATAGCTCATCGGCTTGTTCGCAAACCCGCTAGCTTTCAAGATGATCCGCCAGTTGCCGTCAAAAGGCATCGCAACGAGCTCGGGTGGACTTTTGACAGTGACACCAAACTCAGCCTCCCCGGCCAGGTTCCTTGCAAACTTCTGTCAATCCTTCCTTCCTCCCTTTCATCCTCCTCGTCCTCGTCCTCGACCTCGGTCTCATTCTCCCCCTCCTCCTGTTCCTCCCCCCCCCCCTCCCCCTCAGACTCTGACCCTCCTGCCGAGCAGGCCAGGGACCGGGAGGACCACAAGTACAAGATCCTGATCATGACGGACGAGATCCTAATGTCCTACGGTCGCTTCCACACTGAGACCGAAGGCATTGAAGGGTTCTCCAACTACAACGACCTCAAGGCCCGGGGCCCGCACGGCATCATGGGCGTCCCGGCCAGTGTCGGGAATCACGGACCTCCGGTGAGTTCAGGATGGAAGCTTGAGAGGCGGAGGAGAAGGGCAGGAGGAGGAGGATGGAAGAAGACTGAAGAGGGGAATGATGAGGGG
>NW_005434638.1:86771-187691 GCF_000315625.1 Guillardia theta CCMP2712
CCCAAAATTCAGCCCCCCCGGCCCGGGTCCTTTGCAAATTTTTGCAAATCCTTCTTTCTCCCTTTAACCCCCTTGGTCCTGGCCCTGGCCCGGGTTTGGGTTTTGGGCCTGGTCTTTTTCCCCCCCCCCCCCCCCCCCCCCCTTCTTTCATTAGCACTTCCCTTCTGCTCCTGCTCCTCTGCCCTCCGTTCTCTCTGTCCGCGTGGTAGCCATCCCCTTGCCTTCCTTTCTTTTCCCCTCACCTCTCCTCTTCCCATACATCCTGTCCTGTCCTGTCCTGTCCTGTCCTGTCCTGTCCTGTCCTGTCCTGTCCTGTCCTGTCCTGTCCTGTCCTGTCCTGTCCTGTCCTGTCCTGTCCTGTCCTGTCCTGTCCTGTCCTGTCCTGTCCTGTCCTGTCCTGTCCTCTCCGGCATCACTTACCTGACGCGGGTAGACTCCACCTCGACGTGGTGCCTTGTGAAGAGAGCATGGAGCGGGAGCTGGAGGGAGAAAGGAAAGATGCCCACTAGCTCAGACAGTCGAGAAAACGTTTCAAGGCTCTTCTCCCTTGCCTCGAACGAGCCCTGTGCAGCTAGTGAGAGCCTGTCGGACGGCAAGTTCCTGCTCCCATCTCACCATCTTCACGTTCACTTCAAGGTCTGTGGCGGCACCGTTCTCCTCGATCCATCGTAACCTGAGTTGTTCGCACTCCCTCGCCAACGACTCCCTCTCCTCCTGCTCCTCAGTATCCTTGGACGACCCCCTCTCCTCTTCCTCCTCTTCCTCCTCTTCCTCCTCTTCCTCCTCATCCGACTCTCTGGTCAAGCTGACTGAACCGCAGGTCCCTTCAACCATTACGGTGAACGAACTCCAGGTCGGCTCCACCTGAAACTCCAAGACAGCCTCCCGTCCACACGGGACTGAACAAGAACGTCACACACCTACCTCCCTCCTCTCGAACAGACCTGAGTCATCGATGGCATCAAACCCGAAGAAACTTGAACCCCTCCCAATCTATCAGAACACATGAGTTTATCGTATGACCAGAGCGGCAAAGGCAGGGGGGAGATATGTTCGGAAATCCAAGCTTCAAGGCGGAGTTTCACCTTGAATAGCTTCACAACTGGACTCTCAGGAGTTTTCTCAGGTTTCGATGTTGATGTTGTTGCATCTTCGCTCTTCAAAGGGGCAATTGTCTTGACCAACCCTCCCTTTCCTGATCAGCGGACAATCAAACCCGGCACATCCATTTTGAATGGTTCAAGTTCGTGTACGGCATGGAAGTCACGAGTTGACTAACAGGATCCGACGATGACTGGGTGTTTCAGATCCACCGCAAGGCAGTTTCTACTTGTCTTACACTGCACCTGAACCATCGATCGGACTAACCGGAAAGTACTGATAAGTAGTACTAACAAGCGCTAGACTAACATCTGCTTCAAGAATGATCGCCATGTCCCTCATCTCACCGCAGAGATTCTCAGCCTCCCGCCATCGCAGCTCCTTCGCCATCGGGCCTGTCGGAGAGCCTGATGATGACAGTTGTTTGACCGTCGGACAAGCAGTTTGACAAGCCGTTTGAAAGGTCACGAGGAGGGATGAGGGCAAATACCCTCTTTTACCCCCTCTGACCGAGTAGATACGAGGCCGCGAACTGAGGATCGCCAGTCCTTGCCCCTTTCTCCTCTCCCTCCTCCTCTCCATCCTCACTCCCTCCTCACCTCCCTCCTCACTCCCTCTTTGCCTCCTCCTCCTCCTCTCCCTCCTCCTCTCCCTCCTCCTCTCCCTCCTCCTCTCCCTCCTCATCCTTCTCCTCTCCCTCTTCTGAATCTCCAATCTCCTACCCCTTCTTCCCTTCGTACCTGTATCCTCTCTCCTACAACATTCCAAGTTTTGCGAAATAGTGCACGACCACGATCTTGACGATGAAGTCAACAATCACAACAGCTGCTCTGTTCGCCATGATGTGCACTTCAGGCGCAATGGTTCCAAACTCCATTCCGGCATTGCAGACCTGGATTTCTTCCAACGGAGGTTCCATCCATCCCTCTGTGTGTGCCAAGCAAGCTGGAGACATGCAAGGAGTCGGCCTCTTTGTCAAGGAAGGGAAGAGTGTGAGGAGAGGAGAAGTAATGGTGTCGATTCCGCCCAAGCTTCACCTGAGCTACGAGAAAGTCGTCGGAAAGGATCTCAACACTCTGATAGACAAAGAAGTTCCTGCTGAGAAATGGGATGTCAAGCTTGCACTGGTGAGAATCTTCACATCTCTTGTCTTCTGCTTTCTTGTTCTTTCCTCTTTTTACTTCCTCGCATCTCAACAGCATTGTTGATCTCGTTCTCAGGCACTCCTAAGCGTAGCATCGTCTGCGAGCGCAGCAGAGGGCCAGCAGTGGGGACCTTACCTTGAAAGCTTGCCGCAGACCTTGAACAACCTGCCTATCTTCTACAAGGGAGCGGCTCTGAAGGAAAAGGAGGAAACCTACCCCGGAATCTCATCTGAAGTCGTTGGACGTGCGGCGCTGCTGAAAACCGTATCGAGCTCTCTCGCCAACGCTCACGCGTGCTTGGAAGGTCTCAGTGTGCGGAGGTTGGCATGGGCATACGGCATAGCAACTTCCCGGTCTGTGAGGCTGGACAAAAAGCGAGATGGCCTGCTCCTTCCCTTCGTGGACTTTGCCAACCACGATTTCGAGCCAAATGCGCAGATAAGGAGGAGCGGAAGTTCGTCTCCAAGTGCTGAGTTGGTCGCCCAGCGAGATTTGTCGGCTTCTGAGCAGATAACGATCTGCTACGGCAACTTGGGTAATCAAGAGCTTCTCCTCAACTATGGCTTCGAGATCACAGGGAACAAGTTCGACAAGTGAAGATGCACTGCCAGCTAAACGATACTGTCACTTACTAGGGCCTGATCAGTAAAATCGGACGGTACTACGTCAGTAGAGTATAGCACAGACCGCAGCAGTGACCGTTCCGAAGTGGGGACGCTGAGGCAGTCTAGTCATGGTCATAATGGCGCTTGGTCTCACGATGCCACGCCGGTCGGATCGCCAGGGCCCGGGCCCGGCGGGTTCCGCATAGTCCGACCGTCGGCGAGCGCGGCCCGGCCGCACTGAGCCGCCGTTCCACTGCCGGCCACTGTCACTGAGTCAGAGATCCCAATAAAATGAGTAAAAACGGAAATACGCCTAAGGGACAGAGGCCATGCTCACCAAGATCCCAGCGTTCTGCGCCATGGCGCTCAGCACCGTCTGCGCCTTCTCGCCCGTTCCTCCCTCGTCCTTGTCTTCCATCCGCCAGCTCTCTTCCATCTCTCGTCAGACGTGTGTTCACAAGCATTGTGGATGGGGGCGTGAACGCTGACAGAGGTAACTTCCAGATGCGCGGTGGCCGCATCGAGGATGCAGTCTCCTTCCGCAGGGAACGGCGATGTCCTGGATCGCAGAGCTATGCTCAGGAACGGAGTTTCCACCGTGTTTGCTGCTGGCTTTGCATCCGATGCCTTTGCTGCTGGCAAGGGAGACTGGGCAAAGCACAGTGGACCGTAAGGACATGAATGTTTGCGCATTGCTCCTTTCCCTCTCCTAACTCAGATGCTGGCTCAGATTCTCCGACAGCGAGTTCGAGGGATTTTCTCAGACTCCCTCTGGTCTCAAGTACAAGGACATCGAGGTCGGACAGGGTCCTCAGCCCAACGCTGGTCAGAAGATCAAGGCGCACTGTACGCGATTGCAGGGCATCGGGTCGTAGTCTGACGTCATCCTGTCTCATCGCAGACTCGGGATATCTGCTTTCAAACGGAAATAAGTTTGACTCCAGCTATGACCGCGGTCAGCCCCTGCCGTTCAATGTTGGTGTCGGCCAGGTGATCAAGGGATGGGACGAGGGACTCTTGTCCATGAAGGTTGGCGGCAAGAGGATCCTTTTGATCCCCTCCGAGCTTGCTTACGGGAAGCGCAACGTTGCCAACGGCTTGATTCCTCCCAACTCGGTAACTTGATCGAGATGTCTCGCTCTCATAATCACTTCGCTCTCATCATCATCACTGGACGATCACTTCTCTTATCGACGTGCTTGCCTCCTTTTTTCTCTTCAACACGTGGATGTGGCTGGTCCATTGACTTGATTTTGTCGCAGGTGCTGGTCTTCTACGTCGAATTGGTTTCTTTGGCGGCCTAAGTGCAGAGCTCCTTCAAGAAGCTGCGGAACGTGTATCGTAAACCCCCTTGTACGCATTCTTCAATGCGAGATGAATCAAAAGATTGAGTGAAGAACATGACCTCTACCATGTCTGCATGATGAGAACATCTTTGCACGATCAGAGAATCTGTTTTGTGCTACAGGGTATACTGCCCAGGCCGAAAACACGTCTTTGCTCGATCGAGCATGGACAGTCGGCGAAGCAGTGGTACTTCTTGACTCATGTAGTACACACATATGCTCTCCACCCCTCTAAGTCTCAAATAGCGATCACCCAATTCATGACATGTAGCTTTATCTGATGAAGAAGAATAAATCAACGCTATCAACGATCTCAGGTGCTGGTCTTCAGCAATTCATGGCCGGTATCAACGATTCTTCGGTGGAAAATCCTATCCTATAATGGCAGTTTCCCCTTTGCCTAATTCACTTTCTTTTTGTGACCTCTTTCAGATCTGATCATGGCCTCTACATATGGTCAAACTTAGCAAGGCCATTACACCGGACTGTCAAACCGCTTCCTGTTTGCCTTATACAGGTCCAGTTGCTGCAGCATTCTAACACGTTTCAAGGAGGCATGGAACCGCGATGTCCTTTCTTCTGCAGCACTTTCACCTCTCCTCCGCATGTACCATATCACTGTCAACAGACATATAGCGGCTGCTCCGATCCATACTGACGCCTCCATCCGCCATCTCAGTGCGCAAGTGTGTACCGGACCGCCGGTAGACCAGAGATTGAATAAAAGTCAGTCTCCTGGCACCCGGAGGAGGAATTGACTCCGAGCCGAGGGCGGCCCGGACGGGACATGACCCCACCACATCAACATACCAGGAAAGTGAGGTATTAGAAGGGGTGGGTGGCCCGTTGCCCGGCCATTCGGACTCTGGAGGAAAAATGGGGGTGTGAAGAGATACAAGGGGATCTCAACGAGGGCGTAGGACTTCATAGGCCCCGGTCCTATTGGAGGTAATAGTGAATACGGAAGCATGTGAAGATCGAGGGGTCCTGCGGGATGCGTTGACGGTAGTGGTTGGGGGTAGGGGTCCGATTGACCGTTACTGGAACTATTGCCAGGAGGGCTCGAGTTTTGACGGTCACGCCACTGACATTCGCGTTCATGTTTCGGGGGTGGGGTGGTCTGCCATATAAAGCTGGGTCAATGTGAGCCTATCGGGGGCCACTAAGGTGTGGCTTGAGGGGAGGTAGGGGTACTACTAGGCTAGTAGTAGGCAGCTGAAACTTGGGTACTTCGAAAGGCAAACTTCTTTTCACAGGTACTCGGAAATAGGGGGTAGGGTACCCAAGGTGAGTAAAGGTAGGGGTACGTTTCTGCGATCGGACTGTCAGGGTGGTAGGGGTAGTAAAAATTCGGTATAAAACTCTTTCTAGGGTCCCCAACAAACCAGAGGGTTCACTGCTACCCGAATGGGGGCGCCTGCGTCCAAGATGGCGGGAGAGCTATCAGTATGCTGCGAGAAGCAGGAGGGGTTGGGGAGAATATCATCGTACGACCAGGTGAGGGAAGATGATGAGCGTTGCTGCCTGATGGAGCAAGAGACGATGGGATTTGAGAACAAGCATTGAAACGAGTCTTATAGCTCTCTAAAGCAGCAGAGCCTGTTTGTTGGAATTTGGCTGTAAACGTATTTTGCGCCCAGCCGTGTGCAGAATGTGACCGCCAGACGCAACTCTGTTGTTTTTCTGTGTCAAGCTTGAAACATGAATCGTTGTGCGCGTAGTGAGTCTGATAACAAACTCACCATCATTTGTGGTGCAGGAAGAGAGCGAGTCGCCGCTGCATCGGATAGAAGAGGAAGATGATGGTTGTGCTATCGTCTTGACAAAGCGGAATCGATCACAAGAACCAGAATTTTCCTGCAAATTGTTGTCCAGAGCGACGGGTCATAGAACAACCTCCACCTCCACCATCCCTTACCATCCGAAAACGATGCTTGAACCAAATCTTGAAAAGGCAAAGAATACCCGGCCAGCATCAGCGTATTCAATCGATGTTGAAAATTTTGATAGAGGACAATCTCTATCCGTGATAAGTAACATCGACAGATCTCTTTACCCTGCAAGAATTGATCTGCATGGTCGAACAACTCCAAACAAAAATTGCTCCTTCTACTTCCAGAACTCAAGAGTCCCTTTAACTAAGTGTAATACGCATACCCTTGGAAAGTATGCAGAAAAGGTCCAAGGCGTGAATGCTGATGTTTCAGGCCTGCTCATGTGACATTTTGTTACCCCAACTTCGCCAATGCTACTTCAATGGCAGGAAGGGAATTTTCCTCCCCTCCGAGGGTTTTTCCGAAATAGTCATCCTCTATCAAGAAATAAAGATTGTAAATTCTTTGAATTCCTTTATACTTTGATCCGTGGCTTGCTCAGTGCCGGCCCGGTAGATCACACAGTGTGGCAGTCCCGAGTCCAATTCATCATGAGTCATCGGTTGCAAACGCCGCAATCCAATCAGTCAGTCACGAGGATAATCAGGAGAATCGAGGACCGGGAGGCTTGACGGGCCGGGCCGCCTTGACTTGCCAAAAGAGAACAGACACAGGCTTGTCGAGAACCAACCCTCGATGATCCGATCCGAGGCTGCCAGGATCGGATCATCGGATGCGCTTACAAGTTGGATCACAGGCTGCCCTAGTAAGTCGTCACTGTCGGATGCAGCTTGCGCGGCGCCTGGCCCGGCAAGAGTCGGCCCGGCCCCGGCCGGCCGGGCCCTTCCCGATCCCGGACTGAGGCGGGGCCTCAGCAAGTTTTTGTTTCCTTTACAGCCTTTTTTTGTTTGTGGTTTGCCCGACGGGGCCGGCCCATGGCAACAGGAGGAAGGTAGCAAGGGTCCTCCTTATGCTCACCTTAGAGTCTTGAAGACCTTGTACCTCTCTGCTTCTACATGATCCCAAGAGGATGAGCAAGTTGGATGCTTTGCTGTTTCTTCACTTGTCTCTGCTGTTTCCAGCAACGACAGCGTTCAGCATCTCGCAGAGGTGCCTGCCCTTGATAGTTGACGGGTTTTCGCCCTTTCAGAGACATGCCGGAATGCGCAATAGGTGTTGCAAAGTTTTCACAAGGATGTCTAATTCGGTCAAGAGCACAGAGCAAGATCATTACAAAGTGTTGGGAGTCTCGCCCAAGGCAAATCAGAAGGAGATCAGGGAAGCCTTCATCAAAGGAGCAAAGCGCTTTCACCCGGATGTCACCCAAGACCAGTCTTCACTCGAGAAGTGACAGAAACGATTGTGCATTTGTGCCCTTGTCCTCACCTGATCACGTCAGGTTCAAGGAGATCGCCATTGCCTACGAGGTTCTGTCGGACGACAGGTCAAAGGCCTTGTATGATACACAGAGGAGGTACACGGGAAGTGCCGCTCCACGGCAAGGCATGCCGACTCCCGGGCCTCCAAGAGAAGAGGAGAAGATGACTCCGACTCGACAGAAGGTAAGGGATGCTTACGTGGCAAGACTCGACCACCTCCACTAAGTGGCAATGCAGGCACTCGCACTCTTTACGTTTGCATTGGTGTGATGAATGTGTTGATTCTCAATCCTGTTTATTGACATGTCTTTCAAGCTGTTCGGATTCTACAGGAGTATCATCGGGATGATGTTTCCACCAAAACGTCGAAGGAAATAAACAATCTCGGCTGAACACACGACGTCAAGGACTAGTCGTTGATGACCCTATTTCCCTGGTTGGTTTCGTTGTAGATCACTTTCCTCGTTCTCAGACTCCAGGCTCAGCTAGGATAAAGTCATCTTTCTTTCCAGCTTCCTTCTGCTGCTTCTCCACTTGTCGCTTGATCTTGTTGCCATATGTGCTGTGTTGTCCACGGATATCGTCCTCACCGTAGATGTCTAGATTTTGAAGATCAGAGCTTTCAATTGCAATCATGCCGATTACCTTTGATCCTTGCTCCGAGCCCAAGTTGTCGCAGGAGAGGAATCTCAATAACAAACTTCTTTTCACCTTTCTGATCATGCACCGAAGTTTCGGCATAAGCTGCTCCGACCTTCAGAGGAATCGTCAGCGACTTCTGCTTGCCCGCTTCACAGTCACTCATATCCACACCTCGTTCACTCCTGCAAGCGTGGGAGGTCCCGCGAAGAGTTCCTTCTTCTGCGTATGATGGATCCCTCTGGCTTTCTCTTCCCTTGTCCTCTGAAACAGACTCTTGTATGAACCATAGCCCGTCAGCAGACCATCTCCAGAAACTGCAGCCTGCTCTACAGCGGTCGCCTCCTCTCGTGTCATCTGCACGCTTAACTTCAGTCTAGCTGCTCGTGAACCTGGTAACACAGTAACCGGTAATTTCAGGAAAGCCCTCAGCATTGGCTCCCTGACGAAGTCCTTCTCCTCCACGAGCATCTTCATGTAGTCCTGCAGCGCGGCTGTCCGAGCCTTGACGAGCGAAGGGCTCATCTTCCCAAAAAGCTTTTCTCAGGGAACTGGAGGGAGCCGTCAGGGAACGAGCCCGGTCCGATCTCCGGGAGAGCCGCCTCACCTCAGGCAGTCTCGATTCTTCCACCCCCAAGGACTTGAGGTAATCGGTGAAGAGGGAATCGAACGCATGGAATTGGCTGGGAAGAGGGTAAGCCTGTCAGCTGCAGCCAAGGGCAGGTAGCGGGCCCTCCGTTGCCCACCTGAATCGCTTCTTCATCTTCCATCGTTTCTCGTTCCTTCCCACCACTGCCGATGAGAGTCAAGCTCATGAAACATGCCTCCACAAACATGCGCTACCGAAATTATACAGAGTGTATTCGCCAGTCAATCCAGGCCCCAATCCTCCAAGCTCCGGCTCAGCCCTGACCTCCTCGGCTTCTTCGAAGAAAACAATGATCTTCTCTTCAACCTCTTCGCCATCTACAGTGTCTGTCGTAGGGATCTGGGAGAGCCACTCCTCCCTCTTCTGCTTGATTGCCTCCTCGTCGACACGAGCCCAGCTGCAAAGCAAACTTCCGTTACATGAGACCCCCGACAGGGTTGGGGCAAGGCAGCGGAATCAATCTTTGAGTATGCCATATCGTTCCTATGCTCAGATTCTTGCTTTGTTGGGCTCGCATGCAATGCGCAATCCCTCTCTCACTTCCCATCCCTGTCGCTCCAAAGCTGACTCATGCAAAAAAAACGACTTCTGTTTTCACCAACAACGACCCTCATGGCACGTCATGGTGTATCGCTCATCGATTAGAACAAGTACATTCTAATTTTTTTGTGTATCGCCCACACCATTTCCTTAACACTGCCAACCTTTCCTTCCGTAACCTGTACTGTTCAATGCCACGTCCTTGTACTCGGTTCATTTCATTTCTCACAATGTGCTACATAATCGTGTTCACACCTCTCTATCATCTGCACTCCTCCTTCCTCAGTTCGCCTCCCCCTCATCATCCTCTTTCCCCTCCTACTCCTCCTCCTCCTCCTCCTCCTCCTCCTCACCTCTTCGGCGTAATTGCTTGTAGGATTCCGTCCAGCATGGCAGGATAGCAGAACAAGCTTACCACCCCACCTACATTTTGTACCCCTACCCCCCCTTCTTCGATTCACTTTACCTTTACATTACACCGGTAATTGCACTACCCCACCTTACTTTCACCCAACCTCCACTAATAGATTTTCCTGCCCAAAATTCGTCCACCACCCGTCAATATTCCTCAATTCACCCCACCCCTATATTTACATATGATGGGTATTATTTACACCCCTAGTATGGATACCCCCACCCCCAAGTTTCAATACCACCCCACCCCTCGATCCGACTTTGGCGTTTACCAAAGAGAGGGTCCAAGGAGATACGATCTGTGAGTGATACATGGAAATGTATAGTAATAGATGGACAATGGGGTGGTAAATCAAAACAGTGGCGGTGGGGTGGGGGGTGATTAAAGATTGGTCCTGAATTTTGAAATTTTATTTATGAAAGTATTAATCTGAAACTATATTTGAAACTGGAGATAGGGAGGGTGAGACTCGAAGGGCACGTGAAGCTATGCAGAAAGGAATTTCACAGGACCCCGTAGATGGTGAGGATGGGAGAGTAGGGAGAAGAAGGCGAGGGAGAGGAGGGAGGAGAAGGAACAGTAGGGAGGAGAAGACAAAGATGAAGAGGAGGATGAAGAGCACGATAGATTGTAGAGGAAGAGGAATCGAGGACGCTGATGGTGGGGTCGAGGGGAGCAATGGCCAGGGATAGATACAGTTGTTGACTCTGCAGCAGCCAGCTGGACAGTGGGAGGATCATGGAAAGATAGAGTTTGTGTGAGAAAAGAGATACGAGGATATTCAAGCAGGAGCTAGACTTGATTTTCGATTGCTGATAGTGGCTCCTTTGTTTTTCCTATTCCTCTTTTAGCCATTACGCTCGTCCTGATTTTTTCGGTGTTGTCAGATGAGTGTAGCCAAGAAGAGCAAGGGAAAGCGAGCAATGCAGGAAGATGAACCCCAAGAACTGGAGGATCACAAGGTCAGAGACAAGAAGAAACCGAAGACCAAAAAAAGCCCAGCAAACTTCGGGGAGGCTTTGCGGAACGTCTTGAATCAAAAGGTCCCGAACAATTCTATCACTCCTATCCTTGCTGGAGCGAAGCAGAACAAAGAGCTGAAGGAACGATTGAAAGAGGAGAAAGAGCTGAAAGAAAATCAGACTCTTAGCGTAGCCAAGAAGAAGTGGTTCTCAAAGGAGCATGTCATGCCGAACGATGCAGATCTGAATCACGAAAAGCTCCTACATAAGCTCGCAACAAAAGGAGTTGTAAAGCTGTTCAATGCTATCCAGGAACAACAAAGGAAGCGAGTAGAAGAGAGCAATGCTGAGAAGAAGAATGCAAAGTCAGACAAGGTCTCAAAGAAAGAATTCCTTGATATGCTGAAATCGGGAGGGAAGAGCCAAGTAGAAGAAGAAGCACAAGCGGGCTCAGCGAATCAGGATATGAAGCTGGAGGATTCTGATGGGGACGAGGATGCAAGCGGTGAAGATGCTGGAGAGGAGGAGGAGGAGGAGGAGGAGGAGGAGGAGGAGGAGGAGGAGGAGGAGGAGCAAGAAGACGAGACGAGCGATTCAGAACAGGAGTCAGAAGAGGAGTTGGAGGATGACATTGAAGAACTTGAATCCGAGGAGGACTACGAGTAGCGCATGTATTGATTAGTAGCCCTGGAGAATTTGTAAATGATCAGCAAAGTTACAGACTTCATGTTTGAAGGCCTTGACTCCTCCTGTTTTTGCCGTGCAGTTCCAAACTTTTCATTAAACGACCATTGAAACATCGGATATGATTACAAAATTGTCTAATAATACTCCCATTCTTTTGCGATGAATATGATTGAGTGAAGTACACCCATGAATCAAATCCCCGTCGGAAAAGTCGCCATGCCACCAAAGTCCATTCCATCAATGGCTTCATAGGAATTGTCCTGTCTCCTTCCGCATCTAGCTTCGAGCTCTTTCGTTATTGCGGAGCCTTGAGTTGCGCCAGTCTGTGGGGATCAATCACTCTGAAGCAGAGGAGACAGTTGATGTCTACCTCCTCATGAGCTCGTCCTCCTCTTGCACCGGTTCGCTTTCCTTGGCGACATTCTTGCCCTGCAAACGTGTCAAACAACACCATAGCGTGCCAGGGTGCATCGATCACCGCTTGCGGCATGTTTTCTCTGAGCTCGATTTGATTCTCATCAGCAACCTGAGCAAACACATCAGAGAACTAGCCGGGAAACTGAACCACGAGGAGAAGCGATCGGACCTGTTGCAGGAGCTCCTCGATTTCACTTTGTGGCGTTGACATGGACGTGCTACACAACACAAGTCAGTTTTTCCTTGGCCTGCATCCCTCATGTATCATCTGAGGGCAAAAGCTCAACCTGCTCTGCATCGCTCCAGTGACCTGGGCGGACATGACGTCTGCGTCCTCAAAGACCTTTGGGCGACAAGCTCAGCACACGACAGATACATTCTACTTACAAGATGCACACCTTCTCGAATTTGTCCATGATTGCTTCAATCTTGTCCAATTTCATCGTCTGAAGCACTTTACCCATCGACTTCGTGATCTTGGAAAGCAGACAAGTCAAGAACCGACGATTCCCAAGAGATGAGAGTGGATCTCAAGAACGTCTGGGAGAGCAGGAGATATCTAGGGTGTACCTGAGCCATGGAGCTTGTAACTTTCTGCATTTTCATCGCTGCTCCAAGTTTGCCAGCTACAGCATCCTAAGAATAAAAATCAATGGAAGACAACAATGAAGAAGGAGAATGCTTACAATGCGCGAAGACATTCTCAAGTAGTTCAAATTCTGGTTTTTCTGCATAATTGCATTTTGTGCATGGATCTCAGCTATATCATGTTTTCCTTGTTCCAGAGCCTGGGGAAGGGTCTAACTTCACAGGCAACGAGCAGCGTTGTTGCGAACCTTCTTCACTTTCTCCTTCTCCTTGATCATCTCCTTCTCCGCCTTCTTCGACTCTCGTTGCAGCTGCTTGGATACAAACTTGAGATTGAACAATTCATCTTCCAGCCCTTTCTTTGAACCACCGAACATTGCGAGTCTCCTTGAATCGAATCCTACTGTTCACCAGTGTCAAACAAAGCGCATTGACCAAGATGCAACAGATTCTTTTTTTGGCGTGACACACTTGCTATGACTTCCAGTCTTACTATCTGTATCATACGTACAACCCAACCCGAGAGCGAATCCCACATGCAACACTCCTCGCGTTCTTCGCTGTCGCCTAGTTTGTCTCGTTCCTTTCATTCTTTCAGCCTTCCTCTCTTTCGCTCTTGTTGTCGTCATTGTTCGGTCTAGCATTTGTGTCTCGCAGTTTACTCCATCCAATCGGATCTGCTTCTTCGTAGCACTCTTAACGCATGCCGTAGTTCCCAAATCAACACCAAAACAGCTTCCATGACCTTCAACAAAGGTTTTGCTCATGGCTTGCATGTCTCTTTTTCCTGTCTATCTGTCTTCTCCTGCAACTCCCACATTTCTTCTCTGATCATATTCCTCTCTTCCTTCCTACTCCTCCTCCCTCCTCCCTCCTCTTTTCGCTCCGAGCTCTCCATGAACGCTGTAGCGTCTTCCCTAGCTACCGGCTTGACCACCCCACCCACTTCCCCCTTCTAGCACTACCCTTGTGCATTAGGCTGTAGTGCGACAAAGTGATCGGTTTGCTACCGGTGTTCTTTCTTCGGTACCCCTTCTTATTACCATCAATACACCCCTTCTGAAACAAGTTTTATCTACCCCTACCACTGCTTCGAACCCACCCCACCCCAACTGTCTAAATCGATCCAAACAAGAAGTATCCGCGAGTATCCGCGAGTATCCGCGAGTATCCGCTAGTATCCGCTAGTATCCGCGACAGAACGTTATTCCGTTACAGCGCCTCTTCGCAGTCATGGCTGGCAGAGCGGTAGTCGGGGCGATGGCGATAGCGGTCTTGTTGGGCGCGGCGCTCATGCTCAGCAAGTTCGAGGAGGGAGGAAGACAGGTGCAACAAGAGTTTGAGTTTCAATCATCGTCCTTTTCCTGTTCCGCAACCAATCTTTGTGGATGAACCCATGTTGCATATGCTTTCCTTATGGATTCAGTTGTGTAGTGATTTCTCGGATGATTCTTGTTCTTCCTCCAACGTGTGCTAACACAAGAGAGCATTGTCTACCTCATATTTTACCTCAACTTGCTTTACGTGTAATCTTACCTTGCTCGAAATGACTTCTTCAAAGGGTGATGCGGGAAGAGTTGTACTCAAACAGGACGCGTCAGTCAGGTTGCTTCTTATGCTTTTGCCTCCGTTTCGATGCATCTCACAAACCTTGCTCGGCAGGAGATGGATGAACACCCTCAAGGGCGCAGAATCGTTTCTTTCTGATGCAGAAAAGGGGAAGCTGCCAGCAAAGGCGATTGTGCCAGGGGAGTTCGACTCAGTTGAGAACCTCTTGAAGAGGACAAAGGAGCAGGTTCAAGAACAACTGTGCTCTTGACATGAGTGATCTCAACATGTCGCTGCAGGTGCATAGAGAGGCCACTAGGCTGCATGCCCTGGATGCACCCGAGAAACCGCCAACTCCGTAAGTCTCACCTTATGAACCATGTGGGCTCGCAGCGTATGCTGCTGGAGTATACACACAGAAAGATGCATATTCCTCTCATCTCTTCCTCTCATCTCGTTCATCCTCACTTGCGCGTGCTAGGATCGGTGCCAAGAAGCTCGAGCTGCTGACTGGACCTGGAGAGCAGAATGCTGAGGAGGGCTTCCAGGGTACGGCGAGGAGGGATGCGCGACCTGGACAGGTAGATGTTGTTGGAGATCGCGCCCCGTGCAAGATCCGCATGCTGGCTGATGGACGTGAGCTGATGTCTGCCTCCTCAGGTCGTCCGTGAAGTGACCGACATGGTTGATCAGTACAAGGCGGAGGAGGACGAGGCTGCCAAGGTAAGTGGGGAGGGCGCTGTTGAGTTCCCAAGATCATTCGGGGATTGGCAGGAGCTTCTCCGCACGATCGCTTCCAAGATCGTCGAGGCGTTCGACAACCACGGGCTGTCCGCAGCTCAAATCGCTAGGGAGCTTACGGATTCGGATTCGGGCTCGGACGAGGGGGGCGAGTCGTCGGGTACCATGGCTGAGCGGCAGATCATGCCCCAAAAGGGGCAGATGCTGACAAGCGGGGTAACGTCGGACACCATCCTGGGCCGAGAGACGCCAGACGTCGGCGTTGCTGACTGCACTGACCTGCCGGGACTGCCCAAGTCGTCCAAGTTCTGCCTGGAAGGGCGACCATGGTCGAAGCTTCCCGGGATGAACTCGGCGATGACCTCCGGAGACATGCGGGCCAAGATCAAGGAGCTGAAGGAGCAGGCGAGACGGAACATGGGGCTCCCCAACGCGAACAAGGTGGACCAGGAGGAGCTGTCGAAGCTCCAGGACATCGTGAAGAGCACAAAGAAGGCGCTCAACGAGCAGGAGAGCAAGCTCAAGGAGATTCGAGATGAGAAGCACAAGGCTTTGCAGGATCTTGACGAGCAGAAGAAAGTGATTACCATGGCGAAAGACGCCAGGAAACAGCGCCTGGCGTGGAGGGCCATGGACGATGGGATGACCAGGGCGTACAAGGAAGCAGGATTTAAGTTGCCGCTCTCAGGTGATTGACTTGAATGGCGATGATGTTTGTCTTACATTGCACTTGCTCAGCGGGTTTTGACAAGAAGTGAGGGAGAATTCTGGGGGTTTGAGCAGGGGGGAAGTTATTTTTATCTTGATTTTCAACGAAATTCACATGTAAGAACTGAAGGGTTCAGCCCCTGGAGTCTGAGAACAAACATCGACGGGACTCCCGCAGCTCCAACAGCTCCAACGCCCTCATCCTTCCAGGATTTTGCCTGCACTTCATAGTGAGAGGCTCGGTCGTGCTAGCAGCTCGACTTTACCTTGTGCCTCAAGGCAGACAGAAAGATTCTTTACGCTGGTCAGCGTGTCCGGGTGGCTCTCCCCCAGCTTCACCCGCCTCTTCTCCGCGCACTCTCTGAACAGCTCCTCCGCCTCCTCGTACTTCCCCTCGTTGAAGCAGAGGGACCCCAAGTTGCTCATGCTCGTCAGGGTGTCGGGGTGATCCTCTCCCAGCTTGACTCGCCGCAGCTGCAGACACTGGCGGTAGAGAGGCTCCGCATCCTCGTACTTGCGCTGCATCTTGTACAGGCCTGCAAGGTTGCTCATGCTGGTGAGGGTGTCAGGATGGTCAGCTCCGAGCTTGCTGAGGAAGAGTTGGAAGCACTCGACGTACAGGCCCTCGGCCTCCTCGTACTTGCCCTGGCTCTTGTACACCCCCGCAAGGTTGCTCATGCTCGTGGGAGTACCTGGGTGATCGATCCCCAGCTTCTCCCGCCTTCTCTCAAGGCAGAGGACGTACAAGGGCTCCGCCAACTCGTACTTGCCCTGACTGTAGTAGAGGCCCGCAAGGTTGTTGAGGCTCGTCAGGGTGTCGGGGTGATCCTCTCCCAGCTGACTTCGAAGTCTCTCCACGCAGAGGAGGAAGAGTGGCTCTGCCTGCTCGTACTTGCGCTGCATCTTGTAGAGCCCTGCCAAGTTGCTCATGCTGGTGAGGGTGTCAGGATGGTCCTCTCCCAAGCTCGCCCGCCGCTTCTCCAGACACTCCAGCCAAAGAGCCTCTGCCTCCTCGCTCCTCCCTTGGCTCCTGCACAGGGCCGCCAAGTTGTTGACGCTGGTCAGCGTGTCCGGGTGGCTCTCCCCCAGCTTCACCCGCCTCTTCTCCGCGCACTCTCTGAACAGCTCCTCCGCCTCCTCGTACTTCCCCTCGTTGAAGCAGAGGGACCCCAAGTTGCTCATGCTCGTCAGGGTGTCGGGGTGATCCTCTCCCAGCTTGACTCGCCGCAGCTGCAGACACTGGCGGTAGAGAGGCTCCGCATCCTCGTATCGCCCCTGATGGAAGTAGAGGCCTGCAAGGTTGCTCATGCTGGTGAGGGTGTCAGGATGGTCAGCTCCTTGCCTGTCCTTGACCTTGCCGATGCAGTCCAGGTACAGGCCCTCGGCCTCCTCGTACTTGCCCTGGCTCTTGTACACCCCCGCAAGGTTGCTCATGCTCGTCAGGGCCTCCGGGTGATCCGCCCCGAGGCAACTTTGCAACTTGGCAAGACACTGGGTGTACAGGAGCTCTGCCTGCTGATACCTCCCCTGGCTCTTGTAGAGCCCCGCCAGGTTGCTCATACCGGACACCGTGCCGAGGTGATCAGCTCCAAGATTTCTCCGCTGCCTCTCCAGACACTCGACGTAGAGAGGCTCCGCCAGCTCGTACTTGCCCTGACTGCAGTAGAGGCTAGCAAGCTTCATCCTGCCCCACAAGTCGTCGTCCTCGTCTTGATGGCTGACAAGTGCCTGGCGCTCAGCAGCGGCAGTGAACCAATCGCGCATGGAGGAGAGGACGAGAGCGTTGAGATGATCAAACCCTCCAGCTTCTCTGATCACCGCGAAGATCCTCTCCTTGTCTTCCCTCTTGAACGCCTCGCTGTTCTCCACATCCACCTGCCCGAGCATCCCCAGGTAGGTATCGATCGACAGCTCGGACCAGAACTTCTTCGCCTCCGTCTCGCTCATGGCGACGCTGAACCGGCTGCGCGTCCTTGCCGTCTGGAACAGCTCAAACAGGCACCAAGCTCGAGTCAGAGGGATAGGGTTGTTCCAAGGGGAAAGGATCATTACAGTATGCCCGAAATCCCTAATCGCCTCCGCAAACGTCGTGCTCCACCACTCGAACGGCAAGTTCGGGGCCCCGTGCTGGTTGTTGCTGAAGAGGTCGAACCAGATGACGGTGCTGCTGCCCTTGAAGTGAGACTCTATCGCGCTCACGACATCAAGGAAGTTGTACTTCCAGGCATGCGAGATAAACACCTGCGCCCTGCTCACCCCCGCATGCCCCTCCATCTGCAGCAGCTGGCAGTAGGAGACCCCTCCGTGTGCTGCGGTGAACTTCATGAGGTACTTCTCGCACACGTCAGTCGTGGTGAGGCCTGACAGAGCTGCTTGCCCCCCACACTTCTCCACGAACTCCCTGAAGACTTCCAGCGTCACTCCTTCCTTGGGGAACGGCAGAGACCCTGAAGGAGGAAGGGAGGTTAGCTTGCTAGGTCTACTCAAGGAGGCGTGCCTTGATCTTTGCTCGCAGTTGCGTCTGCCGATGCCCCGGCAGTTTTCGTCTCTGCTCTGCTTGGCACGTCGATCTCTGCAGTGAACCACCAAACAGTCACTCAGCAGTGGTAACTCCTTCGCAGCCTCGACCAGCACCTGCTGAACGGCCAGCCCGGAGCGTGGGAGGAGCGGAGGCTGGTCCCGAAGGAGCAGTAAGGTGGGGCGAGGTCTTCATGGGCTCGGACGCTTCCCTCCTTAGGCTGAGGTCCTCTGCTAGTGGGGATGTTGGGGTAGACGAAACACATCCTCCCATCGATCATGCAGTGACGTGCTCGGGCTTTTATCCTGCTCCTCTCCTCTCCTCGCTCCTCTCCTCTTCCGTCCTCCTCTTCCGTCCTCCTCTCCTCTCCTCTCCCCCCTCCCCTCTCCAGTCCCTCACAGATTCCCGATTCTGGAGCCAACGGCCCTAGAAAAATGTCACAGGTATCAACATTACATTTTATACCCTTTATACAATTTTACACGCCTGTTTGATTTTGATTATCCGATTTTGAAGGACCCCTACCCCCATCTTTGGTATCGCTGTAGAGGGGAAGATTTGATGTCGAAGGAGGAAGCGACAGCTCTGAACGACATCTGATCTAACTCTGAACGACATCTGATCTAACTCTGAACGACATCTGATCTTGATGCTGCATCATTGATTTGTTCAACTATGGCGAAATAAGAGACAGGAGACTTCAAAGGTGCAGTCATGGTCAGATTTGAAAATGTGTCAAACTGTTCAGAGAACTTCAAAGATGATGCTGGAAGGTGAGGATTGCAGACATGGAGACGATGAAGCTAATCTTTGGGTTTGTAAAGGCCTTGTCCAAGACATCACGCGTTGTCAGGGAAGTTGCAGGAGGTTCAGCGAAGAGAGGCTTGTTTAATACGGCAACTTGCTGAGTTGCAGGAGAAAAATCAAGTCTTGACGTCAAGGTTGGAAGCAACGTCCTCTACGTTGCGGAGGGCATTGGAAGAACGAGACGAAGCGCTGGTTCAGAAGAGGAAGGAGGTGTTTTGCAGGCAGCAGCTTGAGAAGCAAATGCAAGATCTCATAGTCAACAAGAACCCGGTCAAGGAAGAAACAAAAGGCACACACGAGCAAGACAAGACGAGTCAGAAAGACTTCAAAGTGTTGGAGGCTCTGAACTCCATGGCAAGGTCCCTTCAAGGCTTTCAAAGTATCCTTGCAGACGCGCTAGTTCAGGGGGGTAGCACGCCCCCCAACTCCCAGGAGATGCAAGACAGGCTATCAGAACCATGTTCAACCATGGAGAACTCCTTGCTGCAACTTTGCAGACATCTGCATGTCTCGGAGGAAGAGAGTGAAGATAAGAGTCCCAAGACAGGCAAGAACAAGCAGATGACAGTGAGGTCAAGAAATCCCTCAGATGAACGTCCTCTTTCCTTGCATCAGCCACCTGACGCTGCTCGCCATGGAGCCCAATCCCAGTCATTGCACACGATAGGGACGCAGACCCAGGACTTCAGTGAGGATACAGATGTCTGTAACGGGGGAGGAGGAGCCCCGAACAGACCGCAGGGACGGGCTATGTTGTCTGCTGCTGTGAGTTGGAAACTTGGGATACCGCCCCTTGTGCTGATATCTTCAACCACGCAGAGGAGGAGGCAACAGGACAAGCTGACACAGACCAAGTCAGTCGAGAGTTCTAGTGATACAAGCTCCTCCTCCTCCTCGGAAGGTCTCCGTGGACACGTCAGGACTGCCGCATCCCTGCTGCCGATCTCTGACTATGACTTCCGCCAGGTGCACGACGTTCTGAAACAGAAGCCGGAGATCTTGAGGAGCAGGACCTTATCCAGGGCACCTGACCCGAAGTCTAAAGCTGTTCCCACGACATGCCCAGCTGCCAAAGAGCTGCCGCGAACAAAGTAGGTTTTCAAGAAGAGATTCTTCTGCTTTCGTTGTAGTTGTTGCGCCTGAAGCAGTTTGTTCCTCGTTGCCGTCGTGATGTGCTCAGCCCGGCCTCTTGATTGCCTTGTTGACAGGAAGCTTTCGGAGGGAATGATCTTGTCACGGTCAGCCGGATTGAAGTTTCTCGACCAGGAGATGGAGGTGAGGAGGAGGAGGACACAGAAGGATCGCGCGTTTGTCTGCCATGCCGAGTTCAATCATTATGTCACCATGACGACCCTCTCCTTCTCATGCTGCTCACTCTCCTGCCGCAGGAGTTGCAACAATCCCTCGAGCGAGCAGCAAGCTTGCTCAACTGACAGTGTCGCCGAAGGCTCCGATGATGATCGGGCAGTGATGTCTATGAAAGTTCAATAGTAAATCGCCCTGTGAACTGACTGTGGGGCCGGTAGAGACTCCCCGAAGCCTGGGCCAGTCAGTCCTGCCACTGCCCTGGGTCCGGCCCGGGTACGGTACGGTCCAACAACATTCGTGGTTACCGCTTGAGTCCTAGTAGAGGGTCTCGAGTCTTAGGGTTCCTACTCACCCTAGGACCTCCACCCCCACCCAACGGAATTTTTTTTGAAATTCTGTGTGACAAGACCCCCACCCCTGGTACCCCCACCCCCTATTTGTAGCTAAACTCTACAAGTACCCCTTCATTTCCCATGGTATACCGTTGGATAAATGTTGGTACCCCTACTAAGGTATGGGTAATCCTGGTGTATGGACCCCTACCAACCCACCCCCTCTGGCCGAAAGAGACCTTCGGAAGTCGAAATGCCCGCCCGTAGAGCGATGCAGGGGAAGGGAGGGAGGGGGAGGGCAGGAGAGGGGAGGAGAGGGGAAGGGAAACGGCAACAATATCCAGGATATGAAGAGAAGAAGGATAGAAAGTAAGAGGTGAGGAGGAAGGAGAGGAAAGAGGATGGGTAGAGAACCACATTCAGAAGATTTGCACGTTGAGAGTTTGGAGATGCCGAGTACACAGCAGACAGCACGACTGTGCTGATGCAATGATGCATGTAGATGTCAAGAGGACGATGTGAACAGAACTTCTCACTCGTGGTGAAAGAGAATGTGCCGTTGGAATTTCAAACCGTGTAGAGTGCGAGACATGAAATGAAATAGACAAGTCAGACAAGCAGTGAGGAATTGTGCCTTGACGTCTCAACTAACTGAGTCGTGAATACGCCCAAACTTTTCAATCATCACAAACTAACTTGTCGCTGTTCAGATGCGGAAGTCGTTAGCCCCTGTTTCAGCGAGTTCGTTGAACTCGCGCACCTCGCTCGCACCTCGCGCGTCGCTAGCGCCTGGCAAGGCAAGTCTCGGGAGACAGTCAACCCTTGGAGGCTTCGGCACGCGCAAGAGCTCGATAGGAGGACGGCAGTCCATGGCCCCGGGGGGGCGGCGCTCAACCCTTGCAGCAGGTGGGCCCTCGAAGCAGATGGACGACCCGAGGAACGTGAAAGACAAGGCTTTCATCAATGCGGCGAAGCATCGCCTCATCGAGTTCCTTGTCGAGAACAACTACGACCGCCAGATCAGTCTCAAGCAGTTGGATGCTCCCACGACCAAGGATTACCTTCACATCCTCATGTTCCTGTACAATAAGATCGATCCCAAGTTTCAGCTGAGCCAGAACATTGCGGAGGATGTTCCAGCCATGTTCAGACGTCTGCGATATCCTTTCAACGTGAGCAAGAGCCACCTTCAAGCTGTCGGCTCTCCGCATGCCTGGCCCTCGCTCCTCGCCTCTCTCGTGTGGATCGTTGAGCTGCTCCAGTATGAGAAGCAAGTAGAAATCGCAATGATGGAGGACCCTGAATCCGAGAACCCTGACAAGATGTTCTTCGACTACCTGGCAAAGGCCTATGACTCGTTCTTGCAAGGCAGCGACAACGATGAGTACATCGAGCAGGAGCTGGCACAGGCCTTCAACGCTAAGAATGAAGCAACACAGGAGGAAGTCGATCGTCTCAACACAGCAAACAGGAAAATGGAGGAGGAGATAGAAGAGCTCTCAGAGTCCAAGCTTGAGGAGCTTCAGACGAAGCGCTCCCTGCTCCAGAAGGATCTGGAGAAGTTCAAGCTGCTCATCACGAACCTCGAGAAGCATCTCGTGGATGTGGAGAAGAAGACTACAGAGATCAAAGAGGACGCAGCGGCCAAGGAAGCAGAGCTGAAGGCGACAGAGGCCGAGAAGGCGCACTTGCAGGAGGTTGTCGGACAACAGGAGACGAAAGCTATCGATGCCCAGAGGATCGCAGCGGAGAGAGGTCGATTGCAGGACGACCTCAGGAAGACGGCAGCGGAGAAGGAGAGTCTTCAGAACAACATCTACAACGCTGAGATCTCCTTGGCTAACAAGCAGGCAGAGATCGAGAAACAGATCCAAGAGTACAACCGCATGGCGACTGAGATGAAGATTGTTCCGTCCACAGCAAAGCATGCCAACGGCATCTCCTTTGACATCCCGGTGGCGTCTAGAGGAAACGGCGTCGACCAGCTCATCGCGTTGGGAGGAAAGTCGAGCCTCAAGCAGGACCTCGTCAACCTGCGCGACTCCTTCCTGGAGAAGGCGCAGGAGGTTCATTCGCAGCGGATGGAGAGCGAGGAGAAGGTGCGGGACATGCAGATGCAGGTGGAGGAGAAGAAGGAGGAGATCGCGAACCTGGAGGAGGACTGCCGCACCAAGGAGCAGCTGCTGGTGAGGGACAAGGAGCTGCTCGAGATGGAGCTGAAGAACACAGCGACTGAGGTCCAGGCTTTGGAGGAGATGGTTGCCAGCGGGATGAGCATGGGAAAAGCTCGGCTCGTCGCCGCTAAGAAGAAGGTGGAGGAGCTCCAGCGAGAGTTCAAGGAGGTCCAGAGCGGGTATCAGAGGAGACGAGCAGCTCGCAGCGACTCGCTCATGGCGCTGTGCTCGCTTGCCGCCCAGCACAAGCTGAACGTACAGGTTTACCCTGACCCTTCCCATCTTGCGTTTGCTGACGAGTGTTGTTACGGCAGGAGAGGCTTCAGGAGCTTGAGAGCAGGTGCCTGAGCCTGCAGAACCAGATCGCAACTTCATGAGAGAGGGGGGGCGAGTAACACTGTTGAGCATGACAACTCTAAGAATACTGTGGATTAATGAAATGACTAACTCGGCTCGATGGGGCCCATTGGGAGCTCAGAGAAGATTCAGGACGATGCCAATGCCGATAGTCAACCCGTCCTGCATGCCCGAGTTGAGAGGAGAAGGAGAAAGAGGGGAAAAGAACCTCTCGGAGGACGAAGCGTCCGAGTTGAGAGAAGTCCTTGTATGTCTCTGCGATGAGTCAGATGAGCAGGCAATGAACAATATTCATGGTCACTCACCGACACAGATTTCTGAGGAGAACTCCAGCCTTAGGACGGCAGATTGACCCCGTCGAACAAACGGACGTTTGACCTCTCCGAGCTGAACGATGAGGATGAGAAGCACGAGAGAAACGGAGAGACGGATAGATCACGAGGAGGGGAGGGGAGTGCGATAGAGGAAAGGGAGGAAAAGTAGAAGAGGGAGGGACAGGGATGGGAGTGAGCTGGGGGGGGGGGGGGGGCAAGGGAGGAGCAGCTGGTGATTTTGACCTGCTTGTCTATGACTGAGATGACTGATTCCCAAGTGCAATCGGTGGCGATGGAGTGACAGTGGAACATGCAACTGAGCCAATGTCAGCACAGTGACGAGCTAGGGGAGCGCTCACGAGTATCCGGCAGCGATAATGCTCTTGCAGTCCAGGATGTTCACCTTGACCTCAATGCTGCGCATCGTCATCATCATCATCATCGGCCTCCTCCTCCACCACCACCACCACCACCACCACCACCACCTCCTCCTCCTCCTCCTCCTCCTCCTGCCCCATCATCTCGTCTTCAACTCCTCTGCCTCCACTTCCTCCTCCACTTCCTCCTCCTCCTCGCCCTCCTCTCACCATCTGGTTGCCTTCGCCCTTCCAACACCTTTCGACGGGCTGAGAATACTTCCAGCAGGAACGTCTTCCGTGCAACCCTTCACCTGATTTCAATGTCATTTCCCGCGACCCCTCTGCTCACAAGGAAGGACCTTTAGGCGAAGGATGTCGCCTGCCGACGACTCCTCCACACTCGTGCTCTCGAAGAAGATCTGAGTGATGGTGATCACCGAGTTGTCGGGGAGGAGGAGGAGCTCCTCTCCTGCTCTGATCACCCCGCACTCCAACTTCCCCAGCAGGTAGACGTCTGTCTCCCGATACGCGCAAGACACTTGGAAGCGGACGGGGAGCGAGGGCTGCGATTTGACGAGCTTGACCGTATCGAGGGCTTCGATGAGGGAGGGGCCATCGTACCAACTGCAGACGTCAGGGCCCATCCGAGACTTGAGGTTCACTCCGTGTAGGCCGTCCAGCGGGAGGAAGACGACCTCGCTCAAGCCATAGCCTATGGACTTGAAGAACGGCTGCAGCTTCCCTACGATGTCGTCGTACCGCTCCTTGCTCCACGAGCACTCGTCCATCTTGTTCACGGCCACGATCAGGTGCCGGACTCCCGTGCTCCTGATGAGGATCGCATGCTCCCGCGTCTGGCCCCCCTTCTCGAACCCTGCTTCGAACTCCCCCGTCCTTGCAGAGATGATCAGCACTGCTACCTCAGCTAGAGCCGCTCCTGCGATCATGCTCGGCACGTAGCCCCTGTGCCCTGGGGCATCTAGGAGTGTGTACTTCCTGTTTTCGCTCTCGAAGTAGGCCTGCCCGACCTCATGCGTCTTGCCCTTCTCCCGCTCCTCAGCAGTCAAGTCCATCGCCCATGCGAACTTCCAGGAGGCTCTTCCCATGGCCGTCGATTCTTTGGTGAACTTGTCCAGGGTTCTGTCGTCGAGCTGGCCGAAGGAGTAGAGCAGGTGACCGCTGATCGTGCTCTTGCCTGCATCAACATGCCCGACCATCACCATGTTACAGTTCACCTTCTGGCTACTCTGATCGGATCCTCCTTTCAGGGTAAGGGTGTTCCCACCGGCCCTAGGTCGGACGAGGTGTCCGCGATCAGGTGCCATGAAAGCATGCCTCAAAGAAAGGAGGTGCTCATGGCTAGCGTGGTATACCGGAGACATGCACAACATGGAGAACACGATCCATGCTGTCGACGACAAAGACATAGCAACGATTGAAGCTGATTGTAGGGTTGACTTGCCTCTGATCCCTCTCTTCTTCTCTCTTGTCCTGTCCTGTCCTCCTCTCCTGTCCTCTCCTCTCCTCTCCTCTCCTTCGCCCCCCTACTATCACCACCCACGGATCGCCGTAGCCATGGCCTGCAAGGCTCTGGCCTCCCGTGGAAGTTTTTCTTTTCCAAACTTTCCAAGGCAAAAGTTTCCAAAGTTTTGATCCTGAAGTTGCATCTACCAAACTTTGAAAACTCTGCCCGACCCGCCGAGGCAGAGATACAAAAGGCAGTAAATAACAGATAGCAAATGTCAATTACAATAAAATGATGCCCTTAAAGAATGGGGATGAGAGGGGATGAGCCGCAGAAGCCGCAGAACCTTTCGAGGAATGCAGGAGGCAGGCGGCGAACGAGATGGGGAGGAGGAGAGGCAGGAGGAGAGGAATGAGAAGTGCAGGGATGAAGATCAAGGAGCAGAAGCAGAAGCAGGACTAGGAGCAGAAAGTGCAAGATGAGTCGCATGGGGAGCAGGGAGACGGAAAGATGAGAGGCGTGTGTGACAATAGAGGACAAACTTTGGAGGATGCGATGCGGTGAGGAGGGAATGTTTTCAAGACTGCACCATCAGCTCTCCGTGAACTGAGACGGTTGTCAGGCTATGACGAAGACTGTTCTTGTGTTTCTCTGCGAAGGATTCGAGGAGATCGAGACCGTCTCCCCCATCGACATCCTGCGCAGGGCAGGAGCTCAGGTGACTGTGGCGTCGTTGACGAAGGATCTGCATGTGAAGGGAAGAAGCAACATCATCATGTCCGCTGACGTGGACCTGGATGCCGTCAAGGATCAAGACTTCGACTGCGTCCTCTGCCCCGGAGGCCCGGGGACGAAGCATCTCCGAGAGGACGCCCGTGTGATCAGCATTGTGCAGAGGTGAGGGGACTTGAGAGGGAGGAGGAGGAGTTCGTGAGGGAGGGAGGGGGGGGGGGAGGGGGATAGTGAGGAAGGAAGGAGGAGGTGAAGGAGGGTGAGAGAGTGAGGAAGGAAAGAAGAGGTGAAGGAAGGAGGAGGTGATGGAGAAGAGGAGGTACTGAGGAAAGACTGTGGGAGGATGATAATGGGTTCAGGCACCATCAGAAGTCTGTGAAGCTTGCGGCGATCTGTGCTGCTCCTACGGTGTTGCATCAGGCCGGGGTGCTGGGATCCAAGTACACAGCCCACTTCTCGGTGAAGGAGACCATCCCCGACATCATGGAGCAGGCGGTCGTTGTGGACGGCAACATAATCACGTCACGTGGGGCAGGGACGGCGACGGAGTTCGGACTAGCGGTGGTCAGGGAGCTCATCTCCAAAGAGAAGTCAGACGAGGTTGCCAAGTCCATCTGCTACATGTGATGCTGCCCTGGAGGCAGGCAGGAGAGGAGGGAGGAGGTCGTTTATGTGGAGTGTCATCGGATGCGCATGCTGGTGTGTGAGGGAGGAGGGGGTCTTGTCTTGTGGTGGTCCACCGTCCTGGAGGTCAGCGCGTCCGATAAGCGCCATAGCACCCTCCCGACGGGTCGACCTCTGGCTTGCGCTACTTTCGTCCTGCATGTTTGTGATCAGTAAAGATGAGGAAAGAGATGGAGAGGCAGGAAAACTTCTCTCTCACCACTCGATCCCCCACTTGAGGAGCGCAGCGACGAAGCCGTTGAGGGTGAAGTGTCCCAACCTCACTGATCCGGAGTACTTCCCGAGAGACAGGCAGTACATCCTGCAGTTAGGCATTTCAAAGAGATGCAACTCTGGAGTGAGAACGATTGGAAGGGATGGAGGTAGATGGGGGTAAAGGGTAGAATGCTGCTGCACCTGCTCTCAAGACTCGGGATGTAATGATGCATTCTCGATCCCGTAAGCGAAGATCTGATGTTGTTACAGACGAGCTTGGCCTGGATTTCTGCTGTGTGACCAAGCTTCTCATCCGGCAACCCGTCGATGCTGATCGCATCCCCGACAGCAAAGATGTTGCTCTTATTGTATACCTTCACCATCCTCGTCAACAACCAGAGGCAGCACAGCAACGTCGACATACAAGAAGGTGGTCAGATACAAGGATCGAGCCGTCGTCTTTCAGCGTGAACCGCATCTTTGAGTCCTTTAGGAAACCCGTCATGGGTCTGCCTCCAAGGCACCAGTACACCCGATCAGCCCTGACCTGTGCAAAGAGCGTGAGGAGCAGAGATGGGGCGTCACTTCACTACAGTCTCTTCCCCGACGAGGAAGGTTCTAACTGCCCCGTCGCTGCCTTGCGGGATGCAGCGGTGGCCGAGGAGGACTCGCACGTTGCGGCGGGTCAGCCACTCCAACATGTACCTCTTGGAGGAGGAGGAGGCGAAAGTCTCGCACAGACTCTGATGTGCATCTACCAGGGTGACTGACTTGGAAGGAAACTTCTCTACTATCTCAGCCGCAAGTTCCACGCCCACCGGCCCCCCACCCACGACGAGGACACTGGAAGCCTTGGCCACCTCCTCTGCTCGGGCTCTCCATCCTTCCTCCCTCTGCTGCATCCCGAACTCCCTGGGATCCGGCTTGATGCCCTCACTGTAGTTACTCCCGCAGGCGAGGATGAGGAAGTCGAACTTGACCCGCTGCGCTTCTCCGCTCCCGTGAGGAAGGAAATCCACCGAGCCATCGTGAACGTCGACGGCAGTCCCATGACAGAAGTTCACCCCCTGCAAGTACATCACTGACAGCATCATCCCTCCTCCTCCTTCCCCTTCACCTCGAGCAGGCTCAGCGGGAAGCAGAGGTCCTTGAACATGCTCGGCTTCACAAGGAGCTGAAGTACCCCAGGGGTGTACTCGAAGAAATCTCGTTGGTCGATGACGGTGACGTTGAAGTCATCCATCAAGTTCCTGGCGCATGACAACCCGCCGAACGATCCTCCGATGATACAGACACTCTTCCGTGCTCTCTTGCTCGTTCCCCACCGTGCACACAACCTCTTGACCCCTTGCATCATGTACAACAGCACATCCAACACTTCGAGCACAACTCGGGAGCACAAGCATGCGAGCTTGAAAGTTGTGATCCGAGCGATCATACAAACGTTCGCACATGCACGGAGGAGGATCCTTCCTATAGATGTCTCTGTTGACTTGCATGCTTGCCCCTGACCCGACGGGTTGCTCATTCGGTGGCCCAACGCGCCTTGACCATGTCGCCATCTCTTGTAGCACAAGGACAGGTCATTTTTCGGGTTGGAGTTGCAGTGATGACCGATGATTTGAAAAGAGTGCGACAGGCTGAGAGAAATGCAGACGACGATTAGTAACAACAGCTTCGACATCCGTGAGATATGGCTGCGAGAAAGATTACGCTTCCTCTGCTGATTCTTGTAGGTAGTTGTCTACTTGTCTGTCATAACTTTTCCTACATGTTTCGTGCCCTCATCTTCGCCTCGCCTTCTCCCTCCTCCAATCTTCTTCCCCGCGTTTCTCATCCTCGTTTCTGCATCTCTTGTGTGTCCTCCAAAATCTCATCTTCCCGGCCCCTGTTCGGCGGATTCTCAGTACCGGACCGCGCCGCCCGGCCGGGCCGGGCCCGGAGCCCGGGCCAGGCTCACTCTAGGAAAGCCCCCTCTTCGCCTCACGTACTACATTGCCGTCCTGAAACACGTCAGTCGTCTTGGCCACCGTGGCACTGCCAGGCTGAACTTCCCGGAAGCCGTGACGACTCAGTCACTACTGAAGTTTACACCGTGGGAGAGTTTTTGTTAACCTGCGTCGCCCGGTCAGCCGCGGCGTCACGTGGGACCAAACTTTTTGAAAACTTCGCTGCCGGCACTGTCACAGTGACATGACTGTCACCGTGACGGGTGCGGTCGGGAGAGCGATCCGATGATCTGGCCCGGTGAACCGGCGGCCCCGGGCCGGGGCCCCGGCCCCCCAGTGATCATGACCGACGCCAGACCGCAGGCTGCCATCGTCGCCGCACTCAGTGCACGCGGGCGGCGGCGCCCGGCCAGTCGGAAGGCTCACCGTGCACTGAGCGACCGGACCGTCACAAGGCTGAGTCGCCCCGCCGGTCCGGGTCGGATCGCCCGGGGCCGGGCCGGGCCGCCCGGCAGCCGACTAGAGTCCGAGGCCCGGACTGGAGTGAGCCAGAAGTTCCATGAGCGCACGTGCGGTCCCCAGGGAGTGAAGAGAAGAAGAGGAGAAGAGAAGGAGAAGAGAAGGAGAAGAGAGAGAGGAGAGAAGGAGGAGAGGAAGATACCACATAGAGCTGCAGTTGTGATTACGCTGAGCTGATATTCATCGATCGTCCCGCGAAGGGAAGTGATGGCAGTCAAAGAGACGAAAGAAGTGAAAGAAACACAAGAAGATGCGAAGAAGACAAAGAAGAAGGTTTTGAAAAAGGGTAAAGAAGATGTGAAAGAAACACAAGAAGAAGCGAAGAAGACAAAGAACCAGAGTGCAAGCAATGGAAAAGAAAACGGCGGCGGCGAACCAAAACAGCAGAAGCGGAAGAAGGAGAATGACGAGGAGGGCAGATCTAAGAAGAAGCAGAAGGCGGATAATGGTGAGGAAGGGCAGGGAGAGAGCGACAAGCAGCAGGGCGGGAAACCGAAGAAGAGCATGAAGGACAAGCAGAAGCACAGCAAGGGAGGGAAGCCCACCGGCAAGGACGCTCATGTCGTCTGCTTGTGCTGCAGGAAGACAGGTCACACCCTTGCCAACTGCCCGTCGAACCCGAACAAGGCTAGCAGGAGGAAGAAGAAGCTCTGCTTCAATTGCGGCGAACCAGGTCATAGCATCCACAACTGCCCCAAGGAGAAGGGGGAGAACGGGCTGAAGTTTGCCGTGTGCTTCATCTGTAAAGAGCAGGGGCACATCAGTGCGCAATGCCCGAAGAACGACCGAGGGATCTATCCCAAGGGAGGATGCTGCAAGGTAGAACCTGATTCCTCTCTGGACCTCCTTCTTGTCCCTGTCCTCGTCCTCGTCTTCTTCATGTCGATCTTGATCATCATTCATCTTCAACACAAGCAACATCCTCCTGTTCTCTCACTTGTGCTTCGTTCATGTCTTGCCCCGTATCATCTGCCGGCTCTGCCTCCATGTATCACAAGTGATGTTGGTGGTGTATCAGATCTGCGGGGACAAGAGACATCTCGCCAAGGACTGCCCTGAGAAAGGAACAGCCAAAGACAAGAAGGCGAACAAGCAGCCCGACCAGCAAAGTGCCGACGACATCACAGGCAACGCTCAGTTTGAGCTGCCGCAGAAGCTCAAGGGGAGAGATCAAGGGGGGACAGAGGAGGCCGGGAAGAAGAAGGCGGCGAAGAATGCGAAGGTCGTCAAGTTCTAACAGTTTTAACAATCTTACAGTTGAAGTAACACCTTGTATCAAACACACCCTTGCGCTCCTGCTCTGCTAGCTCTTGGATCTTTTTACCCGCCTCTCCTGGTCTTGTTGTACCTTGTTCTTCCTCTTCTTCTTGTCCGGTACTTCCCCCTTGGTTGCATTCTTGTGCACAAAGATGTAGAACCTCTTGTTGTGCATCCCGTTGCTCCACAGCCTGTGGAGAAATCCCTTATCTCCCTCCTCCCTCCTCCCTCCTCCCTCCTCCCTCCTCCCTCCTCCCTCCTCCTCCCCCCCCCCCCCCCCACGTGCGCGCTCCACTTCAGCTTCAGCTTGCCCCCTTCCTCAACTCAAGCTCCCTCTTCCTCTTTCACCTGTCAAAGTAAGAGCCCGAGTTTGCAAAGTGCCCGCAGACTTCCCCTGTCGCTGAAATCAGACGAAGAGGACAGGGAGGAGTAGGAGAGCAGAGGAACGGAGAGAGAAAAAAAGGCAGGTAGGCATGGAGAAGAAAGCTGTAAGGAGAGAGAGGAAGAGGAAGCGGGAGGGAGCGGGAGTCGAAGGGAAGGAAGGAAGGGTATGGATAGGGAAGGAGAAGAAGACAAGACGAGACGCTACCAGGCAGGCCGACGAACAACGGGAGGTCACGTACAACTTGCGATCTCTTCCAATCCGCGGTCAGTTCGCGCCTGTCCACGAACAGCGGCTCATTCCCCTCCTCGTCCTTGAGGTCAGCGAGGGTTGCGAGGACGGAGGCGATGTAGCGGCTGTTGTCGGAGAGGATTGTAAGGCTGCCCCCCGCCTCCAGCACGCGATGAGCTGAACGGAAGAAGTCCGCGGTGAGGAGATGAAGTGTCGACTCGCCGTCGCCGCCGCTCCAGAGGGGAGGCTCGGGGAAGTTGATCAGCACCTGCTCCAAGTGACTTGCCAGCTGGGGGGCAGGTGGAGGTAGACGACCTGAGAAAGGGACTCGGTGGGCACACGGCGGGAGAGGACAAGCTTCGCGTCCCCCGCCAGCACCGCGAGGTTGTTCAACTTGGACAGAGCCATCTTGACAACCGTCTGCTGCCACGTCAGCATCATCACGTGCCGCCGCCGGGCCCGCAAACTTGACCTGCTGGGATCGATCGTGCCTGATCTCGAGGGAGACCCAGTCGCTCGCTTGCTCTGTCTTGGCCTGCTGGACTTGTCAAGTTGACCTGGGGGCCGGGCAAGCTGGGCACCTGCTCGACAATCCACTCGCCGCTGCCGGAGCAGATCTCCATCCTGACAGGCCGGCGGGAGCTGAGGGAAGAGGTGAGTGAGTGCGGAAGGCTCGAGAGCTGCTGACCGATCGCCAGAGGCTCCACGGGAACTGTCGGAGGAGGAAAAGATCTTGAGGGGAGGAGGTGAGCGCTGGGGGAGGAGGGAGAAGGAAAGAGCTTACTCTCTCCCATGATAGGCGTGCGTCCTGATTGAAGTACCCTGAGACCGTCTCCTTTAAGCGCCTTCTGGCCTCCTCCTCCTCCTCCTCCTCCTCCTCTCTCGCCTCCTTTTTCTTTCCTCTCCCCTCCCTCCTCCTCAACAATTGTGAGAGCCCGCAGATGTCGTCCAAGTGCTGCACGAGCTTCGCCCCCATTTCATCTTCCTGCGACGTCAGAGGAGGCGAGCTGCACGCATGCCCTTCTCACCGCTTCTCATCCCCTCCTGCCCTCCGATCTCATGCATGAACAACGTCCTTGAGTAGCACTGGAGAAGAAACTTCGAGCATTGCTCGGCAATGCCTCCTGCTCCTGCTGCTCCTGCTGCTCTTTCTCCAAGCTGATCAAGGTAATCCTCGACCTGGGAATATTTCATGTCTCGTTGCGACACGGGAAGGAAAGAGGATCGGAACCGCAGTAGCCTCTCGCTCGAGCTCAGAGATGTGATGCTTGAGGAAGAGAGCTACTGACGCTCTCTTGGCCTTCGACCCTGCGCCCTCCTCCTCGTCCTCCTCGTCCTCGTCCTCCCTGTCCCTCACTTGCCCATCATCGTCTTCTGCATCATCGGCTTGCTCCTCACTCTGTTTATATTGTATCACATGCTTCATCATGGAAGGATACTCAAACACCCACGTTCTTGGTTTTCACTCCAGCTCCAGCTCCAGCTCCAGCTCCAGCTCCAGCTCCAGCTCCAGCTCCAGCTCCTTTCTCTGCTCTCCTAGCAAGCACCCGATTTTTGACAAGCTTGAAGTCTTCTAGAGCTTTTCGAGACATCTTAACATCCCCCACAAGTGCTGCCATCTGCGCCAGCCCAACTTGTCCGGCTCCTGTTCCCAGATCCCTGCGCATCCATCAAATTCATCCCCTTGACTCTAGAAGACTATGCCGATAGTCTCCTCCGCCGACCTCCCGGTGCCCAACTACCATCTTCTCCCCCTTTTCTGCCTCTCGTCGTCTCCGCATGCCCCTTCTTCTCCATCCACCTCAATGCTCCCTGCCCTTCCCTTCCCTTCCTCCTCCACTTGCTTATCCACCCCCCCCCACCCTCCACCGATCACGACCGTCAGTCCTCTCACCCGTGCTGCGCGAGGGTCTCTCGGGCTTCAGCGAGCATCAGTCCTTGGCTCATCAACCTCGTCACATAGTCGACCGTCGAGTCGTCTGCTCCAACGTCCCACTCCCCCCGCATCCGACCGAACACTGAGACTGCCTCCCTCACTGCCCCGGTCCGCACGCACCCCCTGTCGTCGGGCAGCGGCCAAGAGTCACACTCGACCCTCACATCCCTCCACCTCTGACCTCAGGAACGTGTTGATCGTTCGGATGTTCGGCGAGATGCGGGAGCCTTCCTTTGACATGTCCTCCAGGACCTTGTTTGCCTCCCCCATCTCCCCCACCGTGCAGTATCCCTTCATGAGGGTGGTAAACGTCACGACCTGCACAAATTTCTCAGCAAGACGCGGAGAGGGCGAAAGGACAAGCTCCATCACATTTGGTCTGATCCCTTTCGACTTCATCTCCTCAAACATTCTCGCTGCTCCCGCTATCTGCACGGACACTGGTCATCCCCCGTCGACACCGGAGGCAACCTACATCCCCGTTCCGGACGTACGCATTAATGATGCTAGTGTAGGAATAGTCTGTCGGTTTGAGGCCTTCGTCTTGAATCGTTTGAAAGAATCTGAGTGCTTTGCTGAGCTGCTTGCGCTGGCCATGCAGCGAAATCTTCTTGTTCAGAAATTGTAGCCTCTTCTTCTCTTCTTTCTTGTTCGCTCGCTGTGATTTTTCTGGCGGAACCCTGCTTGTTTTCTCCACATTTACAGATTTGGTAGGCTTCTTCTGCTTCTTCTCTTCACCTCCCTGCTTATCTTCCCCGCTGGGATCTTCCTTTTTCTGCTCCTGGAAAGACCTCAGGAGGTAGAAGCAGCTTCACTTTCAGATTAGAACATCAAGCATCGTAGTTCACACATTGCACGACATAGGTACAGATGTCGAAGCTGCAGCATGCAAGCAAGACAACGAGATCATCGCAAACATCCACTTCCCTCCACACGCATTAGCACATTTCGCAGATTAGGGCTGTTGACTCCACGGAACCTCTCATGATCTCACCCGAGCTTCTATCATGCTCATGATCTTGCCGATGGACTTGTACACTCTTGCTCTTGCTCTCTTCATGTCCTTGCCCCCCATCTCCTTCGCCTTCTCCTGTAGTTCCCGCAAGCGCTCTTGCAGCGAATCCTGCATCCCGACCCCCGATCCATCATCCCACCCCACCTCTCCCTGTTACACCACCCAACCAGCAAATTGATACTTTATTGCAGGACTACTTGGGGTTCATGGGTACTTTGATTGCCTACCCCTACCCACTCATGTTACGATCATACTCATCCCCCTCATTCAAGTATGCCCTCATCCCCTCTACTCTCACATATCACCTTTACCCTCATCCCCTCCTTGCACTGGTGGCACGTGCGGTTTAGTAGAGGAGGCGTCGAGCAGCAAGGGGAACGTGGGGAAAGCAAAGCTAGGCAAGGAAGGGCTGCGACAAGAACAAGAGTTGAAGCAGGAGGAGGCAAGCGTACAAGTCTCCTTGCAGGAGCTCGATCATCTCCTTGCTCTCTGCACGCTCCGAAGATGGTGAAGGAGAAACCATTCCCAACTCATGTCAGGGGTCACCCGGTGGTTCCTGAGAATGTCTTGCGCAAGAGGAAGACCTTGTCAGAGCTCAAGGAGAAACATGAAGAGCAGCTTGCTGCTCAACGAGCGAAGAGGACAACTGGTCCCACCGGTGTCATGTAAGAGAACAGCACCCTTATGTAACTGCCAACTGACATGGTGGGTAAGGTTCAAAAAAGCATCATATTTCATAAAAGAATATCGTCAGAAGCAGAAAAACATGCGGAGAATGAACAAACAGAAAAGAATAGAAGCCCCAGAAGGAGAAGACTCGAAGCTGGTGAGTTGCATGAGCTGTTTACCGCTGTCTTGCCATGGCTCACGTCCAAGTGGTAGCTACTCGTGATGAGGCACAAGGGCTCAAAGGGGTTGGACGATGAGACTAAGAAAATCTTGAACTTTCTTCACCTCCGAGAGGTAGAGCTCTCAGAGCCTCTCTCCTTCGCCTTCCGTCCTGACACGCTCGCCAGGTCAACTGCGCGAGTCTGATCCAGGCGAACTCCAAGAACCTCAAGATGATAAACCTCGTTGCTCCCTACATCAAGTACGGGGTGCCGACGTTGCAGACCCTGCGCGATCTCATCCAGAAGAGAGGATACACCAAGATCGAGGACAAGAAGATACCATTAACAGACAACCAGGTGCCCAACTCTTTGCCCGCTCCTTCCGCTCCCTCCTACCCGTTTACTGCCAGCGTGTTGATTTCTTTCCTCTTGACTTGGCCCTCAACGCTTGTGATGGCAAGAGACGTGATTTTTCTTGTGCTGCTGCCAGGTGATTGAGGACATGCTCGGAAACAAGGGGATCGTCTGTTTGGAGGATCTCATCAACGAGATCCACAACGTTGGGCCGAACTTCCTGGCTGCCGTCAAGATGCTGCAACCGTGAGAAAGATGGCGCGAGGAGGAAGGAGCGGGCGCTGACATGCATGGCGTGCAGGTTCAAGTTGAAGGCTCCTCGGACTGATGTGAAGACCAACTTCCGCGAGAGAAAGATGGAGGACATCAACGACACCATCGCGAGGATGAACTGAGCTGGCAGTCCCCTGGACCGGCAGCTCAAGTTGTGCAGTGCTCTTGATCCTTGTAGAAGCTCGGCGTCGGCTGAGAGCTGTTATTTTATTTTCCATTCACCATTAAAGTCGATCGAGCACACTCCCATGCTCCTGCCCCGCTCGTTTGAATTCCTCGCTCCTGAATATTCTTTGCAAAGTTTCACTCAGCAAGGTTTCTCATCCCTACTCTAGCAATCTCACTTCTCTACCTCCTCCATCACACACCTTGTGATAGTTCTTGTTCCCTACCCCTGTCCCTTCCCCCTGTCCCCCTTCACCTCCCCGCCCCCTGCCTTGGCCTGCAAAAACCAAAAATCTTTTTTCTCGATACCTCCCACTCGACTTGCCCTCCCCGCCCCCCCCCTTCCCCTGATCAACCCCCCCCCGCCCTCCTCCCCCGGTAACGCCCATCTCGTCTCGTTCTCTCCCAACTCCCTGGTCCTCTCCTTCATCTCCACAACTGCTTCTTGTCTTCCCCCCTGTCCTCTCATCTCCTCTCCTGCAGTTAGCTCCTGTCGGCCTCGAAGCCGCATTCACCATGGGAAGAACTTCCGTAGCCTCCCTCAAGCAGCGCATGAACAAAGAGCAGTGCCCCGTCATCGTAACGTGGAATGTAGTGGAGTATCGGAAGGCAGCACAGAAGCACGTGGAGCAGACAGACGTGGTGAGTGGACGGGAGCATGCGTTCAGCGTTATGTTGGGATGAGCTTGCCTGCAGGTGCTGGAAGTTGGATGCTGCGGCGGAACGACTACATCCATCATAGGAAAGCAGTGCGACTTCACCATGGGCATCGACCAGACGCAGGCAGAGATCGACATCGCACGCAAGAGGTTCGGTCAGCCGGGACACGTGGAGTTCGAGGTTATGGATGCGTTCGACATGCCAGCAGTCCTTCGCATGCAGGAGAAGGTGGGGAGGAAGTTTAACAAAGTCTTCATAGACATCAACGGAAGCAGAGACATCGGCCCTGTCTGCGATTGTCTGGACAAGTACCAGAAAGTCCTGCGACCCGAGTTGATAGTTCTCAAGAGCATCAAGCTGAAGAACTTGTTGTATCAGTGCGTACCATGGGATGAGGAGCATTCTGAACAGACAGAGGAGGCTGCAGAAGAAACGAAACCCAGCGAGGGGGCAGATTGACTTGATGCAAGACAGAGCAGCTTGACGGCAGGAGCTCATGGCAAGAGATGAAACGTCGGATTGTTGTTTGAGACCGATCCGACACGTGTACCAAAGGCGTCCCTTTCCACTTTGGCTTCTTCTTACATTGGTCTTGTGGGTCATGGACTAGTAGGGTGAGCGAGTAACGGAGGCAACTCGATTATGATGTCGATGCCGGGGAGATGTGCTTCGAGTCAAAAGACTTCTTGCAGTTCTCTCCAGGAAGCTCCGAAAGAGGTCAACAGCCCTCTTTTGCAAGGTTGTGACTTGTGTGTTGCAATGTGAAATATCGAACAGTAGAAGCATGATTCTGATGCTTTAATCCATTGTAAAAACAGTTCGCAAAACACTCGAGATAGATTCCGCTACCTCTCGATCACTGATCGAGAACTCAACCACACTTGGTCCGCTAATACTCGTTGTGATTGCATCTTGTACAAACAACCATTTCTAATGTCCTCTCCATATTTCATCTGACCCTCGGCGTCTCCGCAAAAACTTTGGAAAAGTTCCTCTGTTCTCAGGACAGATATATGAAGCTTAATATCGCTGGACAGATCTAGGTACTATTGCATGTGGGACTGTAAGGCCAGATTTTTTTCCTATCTCAGCACCTACATTTAGATGAGTTTACTTGACTTGTTGGACTATGGCATGATCCTTACTGCATTGCCTCTCGAAGTCACCGAACACGTTGTGAAACTCTCAAACGAAATTTTACGAAACTGCTTTAAAGGACCTCTCTCGGACTTGAAGCAATTGCTATAGGGAACACGAAGAATTCCTGGACCTCTGGTCCTGACTATCCTTAAAATACTGCATAAAATACTCTACTAGCAGAGGCTTTCCGATTCTATGGATTCACTTGCCGAGACTAAATCCCTGGTATCCTCTACCTGTGTTTTAATACCTTTCCATCCCTCACAGTCATTCATTTCGTTAAATCACTTCCATCAGGATGCCACCCGTCTTGTCTCTGGTCGCTCTCGGCCATTCCTAACGTAGTCGCATTCGCCTGTCTATCACGCTGACCATCACGCGGCGCAGCGGCTCTAGGCGACACCCTTGCATTGTGAATACCCCGAGGCGGGCTCCGCAATTGCTCGTATGGGGCTCCGCATGGGTCCCGGGTCTTAGGAGATGGCCAGAGGGGGAGCTCGGGGTAGGGTGGTATTATAAATCAGTTATAAATTACTTGAGGGTGGGGTGATATCCTTTCTTCGGAGGGGTACTAATAGGATTTTAGGGGGTCCTCGCCCTTGTTGCACTGGGGTAGGGGGTGAGTGAAGTGTGCAAGCGTGCAGGGAATGGTCGCAATTGCAGGTAGGGGTGGGCTAAAATAGTAGGGTAGTCCATGGAAAATGAGGAGGTAGGGGTACATGAGTTTGGGAAATATCGTAGGGGTAGGGGCAAGAAGAGGGGGCGAAGACACAAGGTGAAGGGATAACAGTTAAGATGGTTAATTTCTTAATTGAGATACTAGGTAAAAAGACGATAGCTTCCTACCTCTCATTGAAAACACACCTCAACGACATCTACTGGTAACCCTACGGCCAAAGAGTACCAGGCAGCACCCACTCACTACCCTGACCCTGTCTATCTACAACAATAGATGATGATACCCCTCATTTTCCCCATTTCTCACTATCATGAAGTCTTGATTCTTCTACCCCCACCCCCTATGCAAATACCCCCACCCACTGTTGGCTATCTTCACACCCCACCCTCCAATCTTCACCAATCTCTCTTTAGCCTCACCCCTGCACCCCCTGCTCACGGCCTCCTCGTTCGGCATGCGCTCCCTCCCCGTTCTGTTTCTCGCGGTCACCGCGGCCTCCGCCTTCGTCCCCCCCCTCAAGAACCCCTTCCCCGCCCTCTTCGGCATCTCTCCTTGCAACCTCCCATGCATCGCTTCGTCTAGACCGGTATTCCACTCTTGCACGGCCTATCGTGCTTATGCTTGATTTCGCACGTGTACTGCTCGCCAGGATAATTTGTTCCTGAGGCTATGTTTGTGTGATGTTGTGAATGCTTGCTTGTCTTGCATGCTCTTAGTAAACTTGCTTTGCTTGATTGCTGACTTCCAAGCCTTGTAGGTTGCTCGCTTTGCAGGATTGTCGATGCAAGAATTGGATCCCAACAAGTGCTTCGTGAGCGGACTTCCCTGGGCATTGACGTCGGAGGATCTTCGTGACGTACGATATTTCTTGTTTGCTTATCCTTCAGCTAATTTGTCCTTTCAGCTCTTCGCCGAGTTCGGGGCCATCCAGGATGCGAATGTTGTTTATGATCGCGAGACTGGACGCAGCAGGGGATTTGGCTTTGTGACCTTCGCTGAATCAGCTGACTGCGAAGCCGCCATCACCGCCATGGATAAGGCTAACATTGGAGGAAGAACTGTCTTGGTCAAGCAAGCCAACGTGCGCGAAGCTCGTCCCGACAGGAACAGGATGCGATCAGATTAAGTCGTTGGTGTGTCTCGTATAGTTTTCCTTTGTCGAGAGTTTGAGTTGCATGTAGCATAGTGTTTTGCATTTTTTCAATGTTGAATTGCTCGTTTCATGATGGCAAACTCAGCCAGATTTAAAGCATTCCCAAGTTGTGTGAGAAGTAAACTTGCTCTTTGAGTAACTCCTCTCTTACTTCCAGATCCAACAGTCTGTTAACTTCACTTCGCACAAACAGAACTTTCCGATCGCCAATGCTGGAATAAGACGATCATTCTTTGGACAATTCAGCTGTAGAATCAATTAGACGAAGATTTGAGAGAACGAGCACAAGGCAGATGTAGAGGGAAAGGGAGGGGTGACATGAGAGAAGAAAGCAAGAGAAAGCGAAGAAGAGGAGGGAAGGAGGGAGGGAGGGGGGAGAGGAGCTGGAGGAGGATGAGGTTACCTTCTGTACAAGTCGATCATGTATTGTGAACATCAATCTCCCATTCACTCTGTCATACCACACCTTGTTCGGGCTGGTTAGCTTCAAACTTTGTTTTCCCTCGCAATCAACACCTGAACTCGCACGCCAAGTTCCACCCTCAGTGAATTTCTGCTCAAGTCCAGCATCCAGCTGACTTGTATACCCGCAGTGACTGAGCCTCTTGTCCCTTGCTGCTCCTCCACCGCTGCTTCCTCCTCCACTTCGTCGCTGCGCGTCACCGCGTCTCCTGCGCTCGCTCCATAGCTACTCATCCACTCCTGTACTTGACCTGCTTGTACGGCTCCCACGTGCACCTGAAGGTTGTCCTCGACCTGCAGCAGGTGAAACTCCCAGCCGTACGCGCTGATACCATCGATGTGGACGCTGGAGATGTAGACGAAATCTTCACTGGCGCTGAAGGTGAAGGACTCCGTGTAGTGTCTCTTGCACACCATGGCCCCTACCTCCTTGATGTACAGCTCTGTGCTCGTTCTCTCCTGGGAGAAGCATATGGGGGGGCCGAACAAGACCCGGAAGGAGCTCTCCAGCTGGACCATCAGGGGCTTCTGCACGTAGAAGGACTCGTACGCTGCTATCCCGATCTCGCAGTCCGCCGTCCCTGTCCCTAGCCGCTCGATGAAGAGACTCCGAAGCTCCTTGCAAGAGAGTTTGAAAGTCTCATCGAGGTATACCCCTCCCCTGCCCCTCTTGAGGTTGGCTACGAGGCGTTGTTGGAAGATTGACCCCGAGTTGGTTATCCAGTGGTTCCTTCCCCTCGTTATGCTCGTGACCAATGTGACCTCGGGAGCTACCGACAGTGAATCTTCATGATACTCCTGCTTGCAAGCGGAAGAGGAGAGAAACACCCTATCCTGCCCTGCCGTGTGCTCCGGACTGCTCAGGTTGAGCATGATGATCTTGGGTCTGTCCGGTATCGCCCGACAGAGCAGCTCTATTATCTCCTTGATGTACACAAACTGCTGGAAATCTTCGACAACGGAGCGACGAGGGTCGGGCGAGCACCAGAAGCCTCCGGGAGACCCGAGGGACTGAACGTAGAGGAGGAAGCAGTCCGAGTCGTCGAGGTTGCCGTCGGGTCGCAGCGCCGTCGAGAGCTCCTGCAGCAGCGACATGCTGCTTGCTCGAGTCAAGTTTGACTTGAGGTCAACCTTGGGGAAGCCGAGCTGGGGAAGGGATCTGACGAGGACGTCGCAGTCAGCCCGAGCATTCTTGGCGTTGTCCGGGTTGGAAGCCTGGATGACTTGTTCGTAGAGGAGGAGGAGCGCAAACCCGTTGGTCACTCTCCTGCATGCTCTCTCCTGCCGCTGCTCCTTCTGCTCCAGCAGCTCACTGGCGCTGGTCAGATCCTCGTCCCTCGTGTGAGTGACTCTGATCTCGGCGAGGCTGGGCCAAGGGGAGGAGCCTGTCCTGTCATCGTGCAGGCGCTGCAGAAGATCCTCTACAGGATCTTTGTCGGGGAGAGGGTATTGAGTTCCATCGTCTGTTTCCGACATCATCTCCTCAAGAGCATCTGCCGTCGTCATAAAACCATCGCCAATGCTCCTGGAAGTGTTCCTTCCTGTAGTGAGAAGTTCTCCGTTCCTTCCTGTAGTGAGAAGTTCTCGTGCGTCCACCTCAGACATACCCGACGGCGGCTGCTCGGGAGGTACGGCATGTGCGACTGCGCTGTCGTGTCGTTGGCCTTCACTCGCCGTCTGCTGCTCGGCGTGCTCCTCTCTTCTCATTCTCTTCTCCAGCATGTCTTGTATCAGCTCGTCCAGCTGGCTGATCTGCTACGTGATCCTCGTCACGGACTGACATGACAAAAGTCTTCAGAACCTGAGCCGGTGAAAATTTGTCATCGTCCGAAAGGTCATCAACCAACCAACTGAAGCGAGCATGTCACAACAGGAAGCTCAACAGTCAGCGGGAAGTAACGTTCTCAGCTCTTACATGTCATGCTGGTGTGAGGGTGTGTCGGTGAGGGTCTTAGATGCCCCTCCTCTACTTCATTGTCATTGTAAGATCCTCGAACAATCGCTTCTGCCTCACATTCCCAGCTGCTCGATGTTAAGGCCTGCTTCCATGGCAGCCAGCAGCCCCTGAGGGAACAGTCAACAACGACCGCAGCTGCATGCTCGGGACCTCCGTCTCCTCGGTGACGTCGGAGGACACGCTTCGTAGGGTTTGCTGCAGTAGGGTGAGAACAGGGAGGGGAGGGGAGAGAGGGGAGTGGGGAGGACCATGGCGTCTTGTTCGTGCTTGAAACCAAGAGACTCTGCAGACTCCCAGAGGTGTTGTGCAAGAGAATAATGTCCGTTGAGAAAGAGCTTGTCAAAGATGTTCTTTCCCTCCTTGTCCTGCCTCAACCATCATCAAGGAAACCAAACAAGTGCAAGTACAAGCCAGCAGTGATCACCTTGCTGTTGACATCAGCTCCGTGGTTGAGGAGTGCGAGCACAACTTCCTTGTTTCCTCGCATGGCGGCGATGAGCAGCAAGGAGTTTCCGTCGTCATCTTTGCTCTCAAGGTCCGCCTTGGCGCTGAGGAGCAGGTCGAAAACGTCGCACCTCCTCTCCATGACAGCGAGAGCAAGCAGAGAGTTCACACCGCTCTGATCCTTGGAGGACATGCTGATCCTTCTCCTTCCTTCACTTGCTCCTCCCCTCCACCTTACCTGCTCCTCCTCCTCTCTCCCTTGTTTCCTCTACTTCCTCCTCCTCCTCCTCTTCCTCCTCCTCTTCCTCCTCCTCTTCCCCTTACAATCCCCCCCGCCCCCCACCTTCGCCTCCTTCCCTTGCTGTTGCAATGCTCCGCCTCCCGCAAACCTGGTAGGAACGGACGGGGATGGGAAATACCCTGGACGACCAGCAGGACTAGCAAGAATGGAGGGCAGGGGGGGAGAGGGAGCGGGGGGGGGGGGGGGGGGCAGAGGGAAATTGGGAGATCAGAAAGGAGGAAGAGGAAGGGAAGAGGAGGAAGAGGAAGTGAGGGAGGAGGGCAGAGTTGAAGATGAGCAAGAGCCTGACGTCGATGGTGTGGACAAGAAAGGGAACAAAGAGACCCCTGTGTTCATTAAAGCTGTAAAGTTTCATTCATTGCTTCTCTACCATCATGTGCTTTGATATTATCTCGCCATACGGGCCATAAGTCGCCTCCTGCTCCTTCTCCCCCCCCTCCCCCTGCCGTCACAAGCATGAGGAGGAAGCAGCACAAACCAACGCAGAACCTCTTGCGGTCGATGCAGAGACTTGGAGAGTTTGGAGATGATATTGTTGAACTTGATGACCTTCTGCTTCCTATCTTAGACCCCTCCCTCTCCCCCTCCCCCTCCCCCTCCCTCTCCCCCTCCCTCTCCCCCTCCTCCTCCCCGTCCTTCTCCTCTTGCTCTCCCACTTGCTGAATCTCCTCTTCGTCTTGCCCCTCCTGCTTCTGCCAATCTTGCTGCTCCTGCTCCTGCTCCTGGCCCTCCCCCTGCTCCCTCCTGCCCCTTCCCATGTAGCTACTCTGCCGTGCCTCAACCCTCTTGCTCTCCCTCCCTCTGCTCCGCACTGCCATTGCTCACCTGCCATGCTGGGCTGTGGATGGGAAAACGAGAGACCTTGGGCCCCACGAAATGATCGTACACGTTGGTGGCGAGGATGATCCGCCGCCTGTAGGAGAGAGGTGATTTAGGAGGGAGCATACATTGAAGGGCAAGAGGAAGGAGGCGGATAGCCAGAGAAGGAAGAGCACGAGGAGGAGGAGGTGGTGGTGGTGGTGGCAGAGGAGGAGGACGAGGAGCACTATCAGAATGAAGGGAGGAGGAGGAGAGGAGGAGGATGAGGATGACGATGAGGATAAGGAGGATGAGGATGACGATGACGATGACGATGAGGGGCAGCAGCAGCAGGAGAAGCAGGAGGACAGACTTGCTCGGCGGTTGGATTTTCTTCACCCTTGAGCTGACATTTGCCATTCACTTTGGATCCGGGTCAATGGAGTTGTACCTGCAGTGGGGAAGAGACCCGTCGATGATGATGCTCCTGTTGAACTTGTACTCCACCCTCTGCCAGTTCTTCGCCTCCTCTTCCTCCGTGTACTCATCCTCTACTGCGTTCGCTCCTCCCACATGTGCCCCCTGCAGCACTCATGACAAGACAAGCTCAACCTTCTCTCCATCCTTCCCCCCCTGCCCCCCGACTTCCTGCACCTTCCCCTCTCCCTGTTGACCCCCATCCTCTCATTCCCGCCCTCTCTCCCTTCCCTCCCTCCCTTCCCTCCCCCTCCTCACCTTGTATCCGGTCCGCACATAGTGCGACAGTCCATCTCGGTTCGCCAGGAACTCTCCTCCCTAGAGCACTTGTTATCCCCCCGCAGGAACATGGTGCTTCCCCACCTCACAGTCTGCGCGCCCCAGGTGAATGGTCGCTGAATACATGGGGAAAAAGATGACGTTGTGCTGTCAAGAGTCGTGAGAGGCGATGGCCTCCTCCCGTCTCGTCGCCCTCCTTCTCCTTCTGCTCCTGCTCGTTTTGCTTCTTCTCCTCCTTCTCCTTCTCCTTCTCCTTCTCCTTCTCCTGCTCTTCATGCTCACCTGATAGCGTTGAAACTCCGCGAAGTCGATATGGTAGTCACACCTGCCAGCAAGTCACCGGTGACTTTTCGCGCCATTTCAGCCTTGCCGGTTTCCTTCCCCTCCTGTCAGGCACCAGACCTGGACACAAGATGAGAATTTCAGGCAATGAGAAGAATGAGTAGTGTAAGGAAAGGAAAAGGGAAGAGGAGGGAAAGTGAGGGGGTTTGAAGGGGCAAGGAACGAGCAGGAGCAGGAGCAGGAGCAGGAGCAGGAGCAGGGGCAGGAGCAGGAGCAGGGGCAGGAGCAGGAGCAGGAGCAGGGGCAGGAGCAGGAGCAGGAGCATCAGCAGGAGCAGAAGGACCTCGAATCCATGAACTTTGTTGAGCATAAGCTCACTCCATGCGCTATCATTATCCCCCAACGATTCTGCCTGCTGCTCGAGTCACCCTACCTTCTTGTGCTGTCATGTCACATGTACAGCAGTGAAGAGATGAGGAGCGCGGTGAGCTACGCTCTCAAACCACAGATGCTTCACGCAGGCGGCAGCCAACCTCAACTCTTGCGTCGCCTCCTGCATGAGCGACATGAGCCGGCGACGGCGAGCCGGGAGCAGACCTGGCAGTGCAGGATGTCGCTAGTGTGCAGGTAGAGACCCCAAGGCTTCCCCTCCTTCTCTTCCATGGCGAACTTGTAGACCTAAGGAGCTCATCACCTTCACTGATACTCGCCCGCCATCCCTCGCACTTGGTCTGCAAGCTCCTCTGGAACTACATCCTCCAACACCGTGACGGAGTTCCTGCAAGGGATCGGCGGCAGAGCAGCTAGAGGGAGCCAGTGAGGAGGAGGAGCATCGAAAGCAAGCTTGCAAGACGACCGATGGAAGGGGACTCGTATCTCGCAGAGGGCGGCCAGGCGTCGTTGACGGGGATACATTCGTAGCCTGCAATGGAGGTCAGAGGTTGCCCCCTGTTTCGGCGGGATCACCAGCAGGTGCTCGTTGGAAGACGTCGAAGTCTTCGTCGCTGTCCGACGAGTCGGTCGCAGCTGCCTGCATGCAGAGACTGGAAGAGACGCAGAGTCACACTCCGCTAGCCTTTGGCTGCTCCACGATGAGAATACCACAAATTTCCCCTCCCTTCCTCCTCTCCTCCCTGTCCTCCTACTCTTCTCCTTCTGGCTTCTCGTCCTAGCTCCTCATCTGTCTCCTCCTTCATGCTCAGTCCTCCTGCTCTCCCGCCACTGGCCTCCGACCTCTCCCCGCCTCCCTTCTGGTTGGCCTTTTCATGCCATGATTGTTGGGGAGCTTAACAGTACCCCAGGTTGAAGCATCTATAGGACCGGTACTGAAAGCCCGACAATTTAAGAGTGACGTCAAGTGTAATGCTGGATGAGGGGGAGGAGGAGGAGGAGGAGGAGGAGGAGGAGGAGCCGGAGCATGGCGAGAGAGCAGATAGATAAGTCGATGAGGGAGCAGGAGGAAGTCAACGCAAGGAGCGTCTAGACACATCAGACGGTTGAATGGAAACCTGATGAGGGGAGGAGAGGTTTGAAAACACTCGGAGCATTGTTTTTACTCATTCTCTCTGACTCCATTGCTATCAGACCTTCTCCTTCTTCACCGATGAAGCTCTTGTTCACAGCCTCCATCTTCTTCATCCTGTTGGCCTGCTGCCGTCCAGTCTCAAGTCTCGATCTTCCTGACGCATGGAAGAAAGTCCTCGACCAAAGCTCTGGTAAGCACTACTACTGGAACACGTTGAGCGGAGAGACCCAATGGGAGAGGCCATGGAGCATGAAAGAAGAAGAGTTGGATGACCTCGACGACATGGTCACCGGCGCAGGGATCGAAGAGTAAGGGGAGAGCCTGTGGGGGGTCATTGCTCCTTACCTGGCGTTACAGGATCGACCACCAGGTGCTACAGCCGACCACTGAGACGTCCGACGATCTCTTCGATTACAGTGAGGGAGTCTCCGAGCAGCTGAAAGAGGACGCCAAGAAGGCGAGGGAGGCAAGCATGAAGAAGCAGGGATCCGACGGACAACGCAAGCCTTCAGCGGACAAGGTCAAGGAGGAAAAAGAGGTTTTTTCATTGGAATATCATATCGGGTGTTCTGACGGCCCACTAGGAGACAGGCGTTCTTTCTGAGAGCTTCTTCCGTAAGGCAGACGCGGACGGGAACGGAGGATTGGATGAGAAGGAGTTTGCCAAGGCCCTGAAGCAGCTGAACTTCTCCCTGGACGGCAACGAGGAGCAGCAGGAGCTGAAGGAATTCTTCGAAGCCAAGGGCAAGCACGGAAAGGCTCTGCTGGGATGGCAGGAATGGAAGGTTCTCATTGAAGATCTGATGGCTTCCGACCACGACGACAAGGGTCACTTGGCCCAGCAGCACGGGAAGGAGCATCGAGGGGAAGAGGGCAGTCCGCAAATCGGAGAGTACGACAAGGAGGTCTTCAACTCCTTCGACTTGGATGGCTCAGGAGAGCTCGACCGCCACGAGCTCCTCGTCCTTCTGCGGAACCGAGATGCTCCTGAAGTAGCGGAAGGGTCTTACAACGCAATGATGGAGGAGCTGGACAAGGATGGCAACGGGGCCCTGTCCTTGCACGAATGGTATCGCGATGTTTCGCCGGGAGACTTCGTGGATCTCTTGAGAGGGCAACGCAAAGCTTGATCGATTAAATTGTAGCTTGATTTCTTTTCTTAAATGGATGTACAGCTTTCCCCAACGAACCAGTAATCATATGAACACCGACGTGAAGACGTATGTTACAAATCCCTTTCGGTCTTGATCTCTTCGAATTTCGAATTCTCCTTCATACGGATCCGGTCTGCAATCTTCACGAAATGTTGTAGACGATTCTGCACTGCCATTGCAAGAAGTTGGAGCTTCTTCTGCCCAGCTTCTGTTTCCTTCATTCGAGAAATTGTTTCTTCCTGCATCGAGCCGTCACTAGAGTGCAAAAACGTGTAAGTACTACATACCCTGTGATAGTCTGAAATAAAATCTCTCTGCAATTCATCAGCACTTCGGTTATCTCCCATTTCACTAGCAAAAGGCCGGCAGCTCTCCGGGGTCGTCATCCTGACCTGTTCGAACTCTTCCTTGGATACCTAAATAATGACGTCAGAATACTGGAAATAGAGAGGATATGGAAATCAGCGACAGGAATCGTTCATGTTCTCATGTACACACACACACACACACACACACTTCTTTACTCCTCTCTATTGATCTCACCGGTCGAATGTAATGTTTCGAGCAGACCAGCGTTCCATTTCCGTCGAAAACTTTTTCCGATGCGAAACAATAGAACCCACATCCAAAGAAACTCGAGCCCCATGAATCCCGACATCTGTAAAATTTGCAGACCTTCAGCTGGTCATCGTTCAATATCTCTTCAATCATGTAACAAATCCAATCCAACTCCGTCATGAAGATTGGAACATTTTTTGACGTCAATCGTGTTATGAACTCCTCCTTATGAATTCCACAGATTGTAGATATCAGGTCTGAAACATATAATTCTTGACGGACAGGCATCATGTTTTCGATCATATCCCATTTCATCCTCATAAATCCTGTATCCTGACTACGTTCCCAAATTTCATTTTCCATCATTTCAAACACACCAGTATCCTTTTGATCCCCCATCAACAAATTACAGTCATGCGAAAAGCGCTTTTGCATTGTATGATTCTGAATGACCTTGAATGTACTGAGTGCACTGCTGACCACATTCTGGATCGAAGGCGGAAGCACATAAGCTAAATTCAAGATTTGATCCTGACTGTACTCCGAGAACCTTGCCATCAAAGGATAAGCCCAATGTTGTGTGTCATACGTCTGAAAATATGTAATATCGTCTGCCAAACCCACTCTATTCACGTTGTAGCTCAAAGGTCGTTCAACTGCTACAACATCATGCTCTTGTTTTACATCTGAAACCTCCACTTTAACAAGAGCAAGATCACTTGACGAGTTCCAATCACAACAAGAGTCTCCTCTGCCATTCTTTATACACCGTGAGCATGGTCTGCTCAGATCACACCGAGCTTTGGCTCGTTTGCAAGCCTCGCATGCTCTGGGCACTTGAGCTCGCGGCTCGTGCGTTTCACCTGTCCAATCAACGCAAGTGCTTTCTTGGCCCTTTGCAATACAACGAGTACATGGTCTCGTATCTCCACACTTCATCTTCAGTTTCCTGCATGCTACGCATGCTCTGCTGACTGGCAACTGAGCAAGGCGCCTCGTCTTCACTACTTTCTTCTCCTTACCATCTGCATCCATTGTCGCAAAGAGAGGGAGAGATGCAGGCTGCCCGAGAACAGCCGTGCTCATCATGTCACTCGCTTGCCCTTCACCTCAAATGAACAATGATCCTCCAAGAAAGTCGCTGCTTAAACCAGGCCGCAACCAAGTTGCATAGAGAGATCTAGCAATCATGAACAGTCAGTACACATGTTTACAACATATGCATATAATAATAGATCAATCGGACACATGTCCTAAACACTTGAAGATTGCCCTGTATGTAAAATATGCATGGATTTTCTGTGATACACAATAAAAAGAGTAGACATTCCACGGACTGCATAAAGGAGCAATATCTACTGCTACCACACGGCATTTTCACTTGCAAATCATCCCCACTTCCTAAATTTCTGTGCTTGAATCAATTTTTCTCAGCCTCTTCTCTTTGGTTAAAACATTTTCCTGGGCATCCTTCTGTTCAGTATTGTGCTCCTCCCCTGCGTCACGATATCTCGTTCTATCCTCTTCACCGCGCCATGTGCGCTAATATCCAAACTGTATCAAAAACCACCCCTACCCCCTCCGACATTCCTCTCACCCCTGTTGCCCTTTTCGAAGACTGTTACTACCCCCCTCTGTTGGCTTGATCCTCGTCACGAAAATATCCCTGTATCCACCTATTCACCCTTTGTTGTACTACCCTACCCCCTTTTGAATTGAAAAATCTCGATGGGACCAAGAACCTACAAGATGTACCTATCAAGTATGCTCCCACCACCCGCTGCTTCCTTACTTTACAACCCACCCACCCACTGTAAATATGTTTGTTCCCTGGTCCCCTCACCCCTGACCCCGTAGAGATCATGCGTCACCCTACCCCTGGTGTCCCTACCCGACCCCTACCATCCCACTATTCGGCCTCACCCCATAAAATTGGAGTTACCACACACCTCTTTAAAAAAACCATTTTATATGATAGTAATCCGCCTCAGGGATGGGCGCATCCAATTGTAAGGGTTAGTTACAATTTCAAATATTGGCAGCAACTTCTTGTACATATTTGAATATTTTCTGTACATTCTGCAAAACCACCCCCGACCCGGTTGAGAATGGATAAAGCCCTTTCAAGAGTACCCCACCCCTTTGTACCCACTCTGCTGGAAATTATGAGGCCGTGATGAAATATAAAATATGATTTTTATAATTGTGAGCCCAAAGAGACAAACTGATTTTCATCCTCTGATTTCAAAACAAATCTCCAGATTTTCGTGTGCTCAACGAAATTTTCAAATTTGTCTGCATCCACCGATCATCTTCTGAAAGGCCCTGACAGCACCACCCCCCTTTCAAGTCCCTTCCGACTAGAATAACTGTCTTATTTACTTGACCACTTTACTACCATCGGTGTAGATCACCCCATCATAACCTACTTATCACCCCTACTTCTAAATCCCTACTACCCCTCGTGCTTTTGTCTGACCCCAGTCCAACGGCTTTACTACATCAATGACTCTTTTTAGTTTTTATAATGTCAATGAGCGGTACAAATACAATTTTTAGGCTTGATCTTTCGTGCGAAGGGTTGTTTAAAAGGTATTTTTCACTCAGTCGCTGACTGATCACGTTACCAGATGACTTGATTCCCGAGAGTGACCTGACCAGTGACAGGCAGAAATGAGCAAAAAAAATGCACCGGGCCCGTGTGGTGGCCCGGCAGTCGCCGGGCCAATGACCCTCCGGTCGAACGAATTCCGCCGGCTTTCCGGGCCTCCGCCTGCGCCCGGGGCACTGAACTCCCGCACACCACATTCGTACTAGTAGTTTTTTCTGCCTTTACCAAAAAGTAACTCAAACAACCTAGGCGGGCTGGATTTCATCCTGACAAGCCGCAATGCCAGATAATGGAGCGACCAAAACATGGCAAGAGACCATGTGAGACGGCGACCATGAGCTGATATGCTTGTTCATGATAACTTTGTCCTGTATCATGTCGCTACCTGCTCTTGTGGTAAGAGCCTAACCTGCCCTGCGCACCGCGCAGGGTGTGGATTCATGCCACCCTGGTCGACATGGGCCACAGGCATTACCCGGATCGTCTTTCCGTCAACATAGTGAGGACAAGCTTACATGACGCGAGGTGCTGGGTTGCTCCTCTTCCACGTCTTTCTGTCATTGGTCAGCCATGCTCTGACAGCGTCTGTTGGGTATGGAAAGCAGAGCCCCATCGTCGATACCCCGAGCATGTCAAAGTTGCCTTCCAATCGCAACAAGAGATTTTACGACGAGCTTGGAAAGAAGATTGCGAATCTAGATGAGCATGATTTTGACAGATTTGTTCTCGGGGCATTCGACATCCTGAACCGACCATGCAAGATTGCCTTCTCGGACCTTGTCGAAAGCGTCCGGCTGATCCCTGCGGATCCCTGGCAGTTGCTCGGGGGCCCGTGGATGGTGAGAGACTCAGCTGTCTGCGAGTGGTTCTGGTCGAATCCCGCATGGGAACCGATGACGCAGGCGGGACCAGAATGCGAGAGGCTGCTGGTGCCACAGCAGATCCATTCCTTCCATCGGGCGGTAAAGCAATGTCCAGCAGGGGGGGTGGTTCAAGTCAGCGAGGGCTTGTACAGGTGAGCACGTAAGAGTCGCATGCCGCATGCTGACTGTGCTGCCCCTCAGGTGGGATGGGTCCATAAAGATTCGATCAGGATTGAAGCTCGAGAGCTTGGATGGCGGCGTGCACGTTGTTGGGCAAGAGAGTCCAGTGCTGATGGGACAGTGGCAGTTTGCTCAGGGTTCAGCAGGAAGTTTGAGGAGTGTCGGACTTGCAGGTGAGAAGGGCTCTTTGAATGAGGAGGAGATGCGGTTGTTGCGTCCTGATTGGACTCTTTGAAGCGAATCTCTCCCACGAGTCTGAGAGCTTGCTGGACATCCGCGCTGGGCCATGGAGGTTCCAGTGGTGCGAATGCCGAAGTGTAAGAGAGGTCGTGCTGTGATCATGGCAAGCTTGACTGGGACGTGTCGTCCAGGTGAAGGGGGAAGTGGTGAACGTTTGCTGTTTCGGAGAGGCGGACTTCAAGGAATGCACCTTGGCAGGGATGGGAGCTGAAGAGAATCTGCGCGCGTCAATGGGTACTCGTTCCTCCTCGTACCTGGTGGAGGAGCTGAAGGATGGTGCGACACAGGTGCGTTCGTGACGGACTGGGGGAATGTGAGGTTTGAACTGTGCTCCTTCTCCTCTTTCGGGCTGTTGGACATCGGCCTAGGAGACGAAAACAACAATGCTGAGAAAACGCCCAAGTCTGAACAATCCACAGAGGAGAAGGATAAAGATGAGGAGGACGACGAGGACGAGGAAGAGGACGAGAGCGAGGACGAAGAAGAAAGTCTTGGGGATGCCGAAGAGGAGAATTTACAGTCAAACGATGATCAAAGGATTGGTGCCACCGATCGGTTGAAACTTGGTTTCGGCCTCTTCATTGATGGTGACGGCCATGTGCATTGTGTAAATAGTGAGTTTCTCCTCCTCAACCTTCCCTCCTCCTCCTCCTCCTCCTCCTCATCATCATCATCATCATCATCATCATCAACATCAACATCATCATCATCATCATCATCCCCATTTACACGATCGCCCGACCTTTCCCAATCTTCCTGCCCCAGTTCTGTTCTCAAAACTCTATCTTGTCTCTCGAATCCTTGCCTGTCCTCTCTGCTCTTCTCCTGCTGTTCACCTCTCGTCCCCAGGCTCTTTCTCGGACTGTCACGTCGGCATCGTCCTGATGGCAAACAGCTCGGCTGTTATTGCTCAGTCGACATTCCTCAAGGTATTCTCGATCGACTCACGCGTCCGCTACGATGGTGATAGTTGCCAAAGGATGTCTCATTCGGAGCCTTCTATGCTGATGAACATTCGAACTCCACCCTCTGCATCATGAACTGCAGGTCTGATGTCCCTAGTTTGGGCTCCTATTCCCTCCTCCTTCCGTCTTCTCCTACTTCTCCCTGATCCTCCCTTCTTTCCCCTTTCCTCCCGCCCTTCCGCCCTCCTTATTGATTCGTTATCATATCAGGGGGTATGGACAGACATGGGCCGGGCCTGAAAGACCGAAACATCTGAACGATTACTTGTTCGAAGGATTCAAGATTGTCGTTTCTCCTTTCGTCCCTGCCAATGACGAAGAGAGGATGGAGTACTACAGGATGGAGCAGGTGAGGGAGGAGGAGAGCAAAGAGATGAACTTACCCACAACTGGTAGGAAGTTGAGAGGAGCAAGGGAAAGGTTGTATGAATGATGCTGAGGTTCCAACTGAGTGAAACTTGTTCTGATCTAGTTTCGAAACACCTTCGATAGGGACAAGCTCGTGCAAGCCGATCCTTCTCTCTTCCCCTGCTCAGAGTAACCGAATGTTTCCTTCCCTCCCCTTGCTTTCTTCCTTTGCATCTCCTCTCCCTGCCTCGCTGTCCTCCTCCCCCGGTCGATCTTACTCCTCCACTTGCACTTGTAGTACCTTCCTCTGTCGCCCTGTTCTCGCCCTCTCTCCCGATTGAAGTAACAAGGAGTTGAGCAGCGAACATAAGTACGTGTATGACGTGAGAGAAGCTGCTCCTATCAACACAGAGCTTTACCCAATTAGCAAGGATGGCCTTCTAGCCCTTCCGCAGCGCTTCTATGTGAGTACCGAGGGCAAGGACAAGCAAGGCGTAAAGGGCGGGAGGGATATGCTGATTTTTACTTTCTACAGTTTCTCTCCAAGAAGCCGATCGCACTGACAGATGACCCTCGGAAGTTTCGCCATCCTAATCCGGACGAGTTTTGTTACAACTGTGATGTCGGTGTGCGGTACGTGCGATCGGCTGATGGAGGGTTGAAGGCGGAAGGAAAGATCACCTGATGATGTGGTGCCCTGAAGGCCAGGTGATCCTTCCATCTCCTCGTTCCTTCCTACCCTCTTCTCCTGTATGCATATGTTCATGGTGTTATCAGCGCCCCATCGAGCACAGAGCTGTTCCCGTCGTCGACCCTTGGTTCCTATTCCTCCTCCTCCCTTTTTCACTTGTGAGGCTTTTCTGCACAAGCTTGGCGGAAGCCTGTGGGATCACAGCGGAGTTGCGGAAGCGACAGAAACAGCGTGCATGGAGGAGGTGAGAGGACGGAGCATTGCGTGGCTCCTGCCTGGATATGCTGCTGACAACGCGGCAGGCGAAAGTACATGGCGAATGGGAGGCAGGTGGAACGACTTGTCAAGGACGTGAGCCTTGTAGAGATGAGCCGAAGTGGAAGAAATCACTCCTTTGCGTCTTCAGATTCACTTGCATCCTGAGATTGTCAAGCTCAACGGGTTTGACGACCAGAGAGCGACACCTTACAAGCTCACTGCCTGCACTCAGCAACATCAGCCAGGACGGCAGGCTGCCCAAGGTTCGGGAGAACAAACTCAACGGCAACATCGAATGGTGACAAGACGCCGCATCTGGTCTCTTGACTCGTCTAATCAGGTACAACACAACCTCCAAGAAGTGGAAAAGCCTCCAGGTGCCCTGGCTGGGTCTCCCCGTTCAGACCGGACTCGTTCTAGAGAACGGTCGGTCGAGATCGTCCGCGGGAGTTAGAGGCTCTGAATCCACACCTTACCTTGCAGGTCATGAATATCTGTCCAAGGCAGATATCGTCCACCTCAACTTGCTGAGACGCAAGGACGGACTCAAGGTGCACATGGGGAGCTGAAACTTGACCATGGCCTTACTTGTTTCGTCGGCAGGCATTGACCGACGAAGAGTGGCAGACGGAGTATCCTCGTCTACGAGAGATCTACAAGGAGCATTCAGACTCAGAGGATGATTTCCGCTTGCTCTTCCCCAAAGAATTCTTCAACAAGTCCTCGTGGGACCAACTTCCCGTGTTCTACGACCAGGTCATCAACGGCCGCTTCGGAGCATGAAAGCGGGGGAGAGCATGCAGTGCAGTAAACTCCCTGTGCTGCTATCGCCTGTCATTTCCTCCCTGCTCCGCCCTACACCATTTGTGCGAAAATCCAGTCCACCCCCACCCCCTCATCTTCGTTACATGACCCCACACATTCCTGCAAACCCCCCTTTATGTGTCGTAAGGAAAAGGGCGCAAGTTCGGATCCCTTGACATGGCAGCTCGTGAGGTGGCCATGGCGGCTGCTGCGCCGGAGTGGACGATGCTGCCACAGCTGAATGGAGAGAGGGTGAGGAACGATACGAGGAGGGGGAGGAGGAGGAACCCCTTTGATATTCCCTGCTGTCGATGCTACACTGCAGTCAGATGCATAGCTCACGACTTTGTTTAAGGCTGGCACCGCGATCCTGTTTGCTACAGACGAGTGGTTTGCCGAGGCTGGGAACCTAAACAGGGAGGGACCTCCTCAGTTTGATCCCAACGCCTTCGATACCCACGGTTACAACCAGAACGTGGTTGGATCTACGGTCTGACCATGCGATCCGCAGGGAAAGTGATGGATGGATGGGAGAGTCGAAGGAAGAGAACGGCGGGGCATGATTGGTGTCTCATGTGCGACGAGGCCATGGAATAGATGACTATCATCTCACCTTCTCCTCAGGAAACTCGGACTCTCTGGAGTTATCCGGGGCTTCGAGGTCGACACGTCCTTCTTCACCGGCAACCAGGTTCCTCGGATCTCGATTCAAGCTGCCTGCATCAGGTAGCTCCTCCTCTCCTCTCCTCTCCTCGGACCTCCCCCTTACATGCTTCTCAGCGGCGACCTGCCGCCGGTTGGACAGGGCGCGACTGCCTGGACCGCGAAGCCCCGCAAGGGGTCCAAGGCAACAGACGAAGAGGCGAGGCGACTGGTGGTTGCTCCCTGCGTTGACCTTCCTCCAGGTCAAGGCAGCTGAGAACTTGGGGACAGACAAGTGGCACACGCTGGTGCCCATGACCCCCCTGCAGCCGGGATACATCGACTGCTGCAAGCACTTCTTCCCGGTGGAGGACGCGAGGCGCTGGACCCACCTTCGCATCAACTACTTCCCGGATGGGGGGGTGGCGAGGATCCGATGCTTTGGGGAGGTGCAGAAGGACTGGGGGCAAGTCGTGCTGGGACCGGAGGAGCTGGTGGATCTCGCGGCTACCGAGAACGGCGGCATCGGCCTCATGGCTTCCAACTCTCACTACGGCCGTCCGCAGAACATGCTAGGGATGGGAAGAGCTGTAAATATGGGAGATGGATGGGAGACTGCTCGGAACCCCAACAGGCCGCCAGTCTTTGCCGTGCGTGCTCTGTGCTGTTTCCCCTCCCACCTGACCCTTGGCCGCAGACTGACGAGCAAGGGATGATGAAGCTGCCGGGCAACGACTGGTGGCCCGTTCGACCTGTTGGGGGGCGAGGAGGATGACGGCGGTGTGGGCAGGTGTGTGATACAGCTAGGAGCTGCTGGCCTTGTCCGCGCGATCAGCATCGACACTCTTCACTTCAAAGTCTGTGAAGGTCGGAGGAGTGGGGCCAAGTCTGAGAGGTTGTCCAGGGCAACTATCCCGAGTCCTGCCTCATTGAAGCCGCCTGCTCTCCTGGTTCGTCCCGTCTTGACTTCAAGCCGGAAGAGGCGCAGTGGAAGGTGGACGACGTAGAGGCTGCCGTTGCTCCTGCCCCTGACCTCCATCCCCCCAGGTCCTCCTCCCCAGGACCCGCTTGTCCCCACACAATGACCATCGTTTCGACGACAAGTCCGGCATGCTGGTTCGCCCATGAGACTTTCTGTCCTCCTGGCCGTCTCTTGACCCTCGTATGCTCAGAACTTGCCGACTCCCGTCACTCACATCCGGCTGACCATCTACCCCGACGGAGTGAGTGACTGCTTGCTACCTCCGGCTTCCCTCACTTTCCCTGTCACAGGGCGTGTCGAGGCTGCGGATCTGGGGTAGGCCAGCAGACATCCCGGCTCTGAGCAAAGTTTGAGCCTCCGGACTCAAGCTGAGCACTAGCTAGAGTCAGTGAACATCGAGTTCATCGGATCATAAACCCCGCATCATAAACTGGTGATCCGATGAACTGAAAGTTCACCAGTTCATGGGATCATAAACGCTGCCGCTCACAGGCTGACCACTGAAAGCCTAGCCGGGTACCCGCCGGGCCGCTATCATGGCATGAGACGATTGAAGGCCGAGAAGGTTGAAGTAGTAGTCACTAGCGGCGGTCGCGGGCCCGGCCCGGCCGGGCCGGGCCGGGCCGGGCCTCACTGGACCCCTGAACTCCCAATCAGCTCAAGCGTCAAGTCTCGAAGTAGTAGACGAACCGCGTTGACCCACGTAGTCCGTTTTTTCTTTGTCGCGTTGACCCTTTCACAGCCCACATCAGGAGCACCCTACCCCCACAATTGTGACTCCCAATGCCAGGATTGTACCCGTACTTCTAAACTACCTCACCCACCCCCACCTGTTAGCCTCACATTGCAAATTTTGAACCCGTTCCGTGGGGCCCTGCACTATTGAGGTGGTGGTCTTAAATTGAGATTCTTCACCTAAGATTTGAGTTAATCTTGAACGATTTTGGGATCAAAAGTCAATTTATGGTAACTCACCCATAAAATTAAAAGCTTCACCTGTCAATTCTTGGTTCCCAATTTAGAACGTTCGTGCCTTCTTCTTCAATTTAAGATCAAACACCCACCCCTCTTTTTACATGTCTTTTCACCCTTCAAAGGACCGTACTATATACACATCCCCCACCCTATCGTTACACTGCAACTTCACCCTACCCCTCATTGATCCACATCTCACGGCCCTACATTTGTTCACCCCTGCCTGATGCCCTACCGTACCCCCTTTATTTCCCACCCTCGTGGTACTTTTTTGCCTCAACCCCCCTCCCACCCGTACCTCCACCACCCCCTACCCCAGGCCATGCCTGTTAACACTGCCTAGCCTCCAAATCTTGCACAACGCATACCCCTACCCTACTTTGCTCTATGTTACCACCCTCTCGTTACAGGCTGCTGTCTGCTTCAATATCTTTTGCTAGCTACCTTCTTTATACCACCCCTCCTTTTTAGACGAAATCACCCTTGTTTCCTTTCGTTACCATACTGATCACCCCCACCCCCACCACCCGCTCAGGTATCCACCTACCCCATTCCCAATCCTCGCCCCGTCGTCCTACCGGTAGCCATGGTGCTCGCCTCGGCGCGCCCCGCCAGGTTCATACGATGGCCTCCAGTGTTGAGTGCGCAGGACTTGATGCGCTGTCTGCTTGAAGACTTGTTCGTCCTCCCTGCTACTCGATCCTTCCTGGCCTCCTATCTGCCTTTTGTTCACGATTGATTATTGCGATACAGCCAATTTCTATCTATGATGTGTAATGATCATGGTAGAGGTTTCTGTGTATTCTTCAAACACTGTCTTTGCACCATGAGAAGCTGTGAAACAGGAGCTCTGGAGAATTTTTATTTCTGTTTGCTATCCAGTTGTCGTTGCAAATATTGCTTCATGGCCGAGATCTGGTGTTGTATCTCGCGCTGTTCGTGAACCTAGATTCCTTGTTGCATGCATGCGAGTCATCACCAGGCAAGCGGATAGAGTTCAAAGCTGACTTTTATTTTCAGGTCTCCTCCACAAATGGATGATAATCTGTCTGACGATCAGTTTGCTGGAGGAATAGACTTGGGTAACGGTATGTCATTTGTCCCCTATCCCTGATCTGAGCTCAATCAACAGATGCATGTCTTTCTGAGGATAACGACGATCAATACAACAACGCAAAAATTTTTGTGGGTGGACTGAATCCTAGTACAACCGATGAACAACTTTACTCATACTTCAGTCGATTCGGTTGAATTTGCTCCACATGTAACTTGAAAGTTCTCACTTCATTTTTTCTTTTAGGTGAAGTTGTATCCAGCAAAGTCATGTTTAGTCGTGATACAGGAAACTCGCGCAGGTTATTCTACGATTGTTACCTTGATTGATGTACGCTGATGCTCTGGAGTAGATTCGGGTTTGCTGTATTCCAAAGCCCATACGTAGCACAAAAAGTGTGTGAAATGCAGACTCATGAACTTTGCGGGTAGCTCTGAGACAACGATTGGTTTTGATCTCACAGAAACCCCAGGTATAAAGTTGAAACACGCCTTGCTGTGCCAAGCAATCGGATGAAGAAGGCTACAACTTCTTCTGAGACTTGTAGGGAGTCTTCCAGGCTAGCAAGACAAGTGTTTGTCGGAGGCCTCCCAACAGATGTTACACCCCCCATATTTCGCGAGTGGGCAGAGCAAACCTTTCCTGGGAGGGTTGTCAATGCTGTTCTCGTAGTCGACAGATTGACTCACACGAAATCACGTGGCTTTGGATTTGTTACCTTTGATGCTCGTGACATGGTTGAAAGCGCAGCTTCAGTCAGGATGCTTCCTTTTGCTGACAGATTCGTGGAGGTGAAGAAGGCTGAAAATATGGCGCTCAAACAAAAAGGTTCAACCAAGTTTGATTTGCCCAAATCTCCAGTTGTTCGAATCTCACCGAGTGGAAATCGTATTGAAACACCAAACGGTCGCCCCAAAACCCTGGGAGCGATCCAGAACTCAGATGGACAGGAGGTCGACTCAAAGTTGAATTCAATGTTCCAAGAGATGGGTCTCGGAGATCCTCAATTAAAGTCCAAATGGACAAAACCTGCAACCAAACCAGGAAAGAAGGAACAGACTTTGAGCGGAATGATGGAAAGCCAGTCTCCTGTTCCTCTTCCACAAGACAATGTAATGGAACAGACTATGGAACCCAAGATTCCGATGGATCAGCAATCGACTAAGCCAAACCCCATCGGATCTTGGAACATGAATCAAAGGAGTCCCTTGCAGCACCTCAGCAACGACAACCAGCTTCATTTATCCCCGACTGCGACTGGGCAGCCCAACGTTTCGAACCTATGGTCGATGCAACCGACTCACCACCACCATCAGCTGGCGTCGGATAACGACCTCATCTTCGATGTCGTCAAGATGGCTCTGCAAGGGAGCGAAGAAGACAGCTCGCTTGCCAGCACATGGAGCTCTTCGTCACAAGGAAACATCTGGGGCGCATTTGATCAAACAGTACTGCACGGCATTTAATTGGTTTTTTGAAGATGGAGCCCAGACCCTTTCACTAGCCAAGCTCTTTTCAATTCTTTCAACCATCAGTAATAGTTGAGTAACGTGAGAAGCTTACACGGAAATCGGATTTTAACAACTTATTAGCGTTAATCAGTAAACCAGTCCTGAATTTTTCATGATCTAGGAATTTCTCGCACACCTCGGACATTTCCCACTTGAGTTCAATCTTTCTCGCCTCTTGAAAATCTTGCATTCTGAGCACTTCGCCATCATCCATCTAGAAGTTTCAAAACCTCGATTGCCGTCATGATACGCTTGGTTGTCGCCGTCTGCTTCAGATCGACTATTGGAAGCATTGACGGCAGGACTGAAAGCAATTTCAAACTCTGAGGGTCACGACTGACAACACACTTACCCTGATCGCCTTGTGGACGAGTTGACGAAGGTTGTGACGTCACACCAAAAGAGGAAGAAAGTCTCTCTCGTCCTGAGGCAACACATCACTCGCTGCCTGCCAGCCTCTTGGTCTCCGACCTCGACTCTCGATTTTGCTTGCAGATTTCTGCTAAACGTTTCAACCTGCTGTGAAGGTGAACAAGAGGTCTGAATGGCATGGTGTCTGACAAGACCATTCGTTCTTGGACGAGTCTTTGTGCTTCAACGACTTGATGGGTTTTGAGCTGTCAACCTTCTCATTAATCCGCACGACCATGATACTTACTCACCCTTGCCCAGCAGAGCCCCTCCTGTCGTCTGCTTCGACTCGAGACTCCTCAAACTCTAGCAGACCCAACGCCGAAGAAATCGAGCTGGAGTCGTGCTCGATCGTGCGTGATGTATCTAGACAGCAAGTCAAAGTCGAACATCGCCCAAGTTGCAAGGAGCACCGCTATCCACCAGGTCATGCGAACTGACAAAGTCATCGATCTGGAAGTGATTGAAGTCTCCTAGCATCTCACAGTCGGATATGGTGGGATGAATCTGTCGGAGGTAGGAGGACGGATGCCGCGCCTGCCGTGCAATGTTTACTGAAGTTCGTCGTGAACGCATGCTCGACCTGGGAGATTAATGACTCGGCTAACGCCAGCGCCTTGTCGTTGGCGTTGTAGTTCTGAATCATCCAAGTGCTGCGTCCAGGTAAGAAAGGGGGGGTATCGGGGAGCAAGCTTGCTCACGGGCGTATCAGCAGCCTGACGTTGATGCAGTCGCTGATGTACACAGATGCGATGTCGAACCTATCCTGAGGCTCGTTCAAGACCTGCGCAATGGTGTGCAGGACTTCCAGCTTCCATCCATTCAGCAGGTCGTTATCCAGCACGAACGGGACGATGTCTTCTGCGAACGTGACGTTGACAGCCACAGGTGTGTCCTTAGGAGAAGATGGTCGAGCCCCTGGATGAGTTCAGTCAGCCATCAAGTCTTGCCATGGATGGAGACCGCAACCTGATTGCTGATGGGATGTGCTGTTGTGTGCAGCCAAGTTGATGAGAACTTGAGTTGGCTCGCCGGTCTCGCCCATGATTGATTCATTCTTCTCGTTTCTCACCTCGAATGCCTTCCAGGCCGGATATTGATGGCCCAGGAGCATGATGGATCGTTCTTTCACGTTTTCGTTACTTTCACGAATCACAGATTGATTGAAGGTGTGCTGTTGAGATGAAAGCAGACCCTGTTTCACTTGAATACTTTCGTAAACAGCAGCTTTGTCTATTTGCACCTGACGACTCGTTACTTCTGCACTTCCCATCACCGCAGAGCTTTTACCTTCCCTATCTCGTAGTGGACATTGTTCTGTGGCTTACAGACAATCGTTGCCACCAAACAGTCTGAATTGTTCTTGAGCAAGAAGCGAAAAGTTTCATTGAACAGGATTTCTTCTCGGTAGATCCTGGACTTGGTATACTTCCGATCATCTCCGCATTCAACTTGCACGTAAATCTTTGACCCAAAAGGGACCAAGGGAATGTTCTTGCAAGCGATGACACTCATATCGAAGACCACATCGTGGGTCCCATCCTGATGCTGCATCAGTCCAGAGCTCGGAGAGGAGGGGTCGTCTGGAGCAATTATCTCTTCTGCCCTCCCATTTTTGGCACGGGATGGTACCTAGAAACACAAAGGTTTCAATCGTTATGAGCAAACTTTCACTACTATTGAGATCGCAAGCACCGGGTCGAACTGCACGGACACGTCGAGATACGAGCTCAACTTCTCCTTTGACTTGAGTTCCATCCTTGATAGAGGCATCAGTCTTGAGCCTTACAGATGCACACCAGCACTCACCCGTTGAGGCCCAAGAGCTTCAGCCCGATGGTCTGATCTTGCTGCGAGAGGTTCCCTAGGGGAGGGTCAACGAGGTCCCGAGCAGGAGCTTTCTCACCGTTCTTTGACAGGTAGAGCTCCACGTCACTGACGTCGATAGCAGCTTCTCCTAGTATCAAGATGTTGCCATTGGAGTTGGATTGGATGACCTTCACTCAAGTCACTTCCTCACTCGAAACCCCACCTGCTACCTGTATCAATATTCTTTCGCTCGAGTTCACATCTTTGATGAATGATTCATTCCACACGGTTCTGTCACGTGTTGATTGTTGTTTCTTAGTCTCAAAAGCGCATTCGTTTCCGATGTGTACCCGACAATGGAGAAGTGTATCTCTGGACATCAACATCGGTTGATTGCAGCATTGGATAACATTAATCTTTAGATTTTTTCGCGTGTTGGTTTGGATTTCTTCCCGCTTTTTGTTCCCTTTCGATTTCCCCAGCGGCATAAATTCTTGAATTCCGAACAACAACTTTGCCGCGTTGAACAGCTTGAAAGCGATTTTGATGCATGGGCTACATTGGCTTGGTTCTGACAGCTGATCTTGACTTTTGCTTCTCTCAGACAGCTTGAAAGTCATAAAGATTTCATCTTGCACGACATCAGCACCATCATTAACTAGAATCGAGTACAAAATGTCGGCCATGGAAATTCGAACGCTCCCGATCGCACGCAACTCCTTTGCTGTCTCGATGAGAAAGATTCGAAACTCTTGATACACATCTGCTTCCAAGATGTATTCTCTTGAAGACGACGAGGCATATGCCTCGTCTAGGGTCTTGTGGATTGTTTTCTTCCCCGCATTCAACACAAGAATCGGCACCGACTGGTCTGAGAAGTGGTCCCAATCGCAGATCTTGATCTTGATAGCGATGGAATACTTGCATACACGAGACAAAATCTCTCGGAATTCACACTTCAAGGCGTTTTCAGTTGTTCGGTCGCTCGAGTATTCAAGCAGGAAGTGGATTGTAGGCTCCTCCGTCCTGGAGGCATCCTTGTCCTTTGCAAACCCGAAGTCCAACATATACTGTACTTGTTCTAACCCACTGTTGCATTCTCCGACATATTCAAGTAAATCTTCGCTCTTGATTTCGGTACTTCCTTGACCAGGAAATGAAATAATGATTCGACCAATTTGTTGCAAGTACCCAATAGAAATCTTCTTTTCAACCATCTTGCAGAATTCTGGTGAGATTTCATACTTTCCCTTGACCAATCCTGCACGATCATATACTTTGATTTGGACCAAAGAATGCTCATTCCATATGTAACTTGGAATGTTAGTTATGGTGGTTATCTATGTTGCAATTATCAGTTCACATCGAGAATAAGACAAGAAAGATAACCGAGATATGTGTATTCAAAGCATATTCTTGATTGCTGTACACGTTAATCGTCGTCAAGATTCGACAGAAATTTTTCAAATAGAGCATTTCATACCTGTGATGGAAATTTGTTGACGAAACCATCTTGTTGTTCGTGATTCTATCGATTTGATCTGAAAGATCCTTCTCATTCTCTCATCGTTCAATGGAATTTTGTTGAAGTTCTACCTTTGGCTGTAGTGGAAGATTGAGGTCGTACATCACTCACATTCATAACTCTACAACATAATGTAACATGTGCTGTTTCGCCATATTTGTCTTCTAGTTTTTCGCCATTTCCCTTGGAGAGTGCATACCTGAGATTCGAATTGTCAGCTGATACCCCCGGTATGTAATCAGCGATACGTAAAGATTGAAAAGCGTTCACATGACATACCTTCTTGATCCTGCAAACGAATCGCATATGCTTGCATTGGAATGCGCAAAGTGAAGTCCATTCACAACGGAATGGACATCCTGAAAGTCTTGAGCGATGGTAGAAACTGGGAGTCTTAATGAACCTATTGCATCACATCAGTACAATAGGGCGAGAAGATGTAACGGATTGACCGATCATATCGTCCTTGTACGTCGAATTCCATTTCCACAGAATGATTGAGATGCTGTCGTCTTCTTGCATGGTAAATTCAAAGCTTTCAAACCAGAGGGGACACCCAAGGAATTGTTCCCTTTCTGTATTGAAGTGATGATCTTGACTATGCAGCGAGAAAAACCTGGACTTGATCGTCACTTTCGGGCTGAAAACGTTAAAACGTACAGTTCAGCAGGCTTGAGGTCTTCAGGGATTGGAATGTTACTTGCTGACAGGATCATAACCCTAAGAGACATGTATCTGTTGAATCGAGGACTATCTGTCGTCCTTCCTACAACCAATTCACTTCTCTGTTGTTGACTCCCCATGTTGTGTGCTGTTTCCTAGTGGGCAGACCAAATTCAGTGATTCCGCCACTAGAGCGCAATGCCAAGATTACCTGTACACTATTTGAAAGAGTTTCACCTGCCTTTCCTCCCCTCAGGATATGGCGCCATTGTTCTGCCACATCCATGGACTGGAAGAAGAAAGAGACATGTTCGAATCTAGCGGGATTTACCAGCACAAGCTTGTTCTTCTTGCTGTATCGTTCATCAATCATCCAAGAAGACAGTTCGAAGGATTCGGCATCTTCAACAGAGTATTCATTCTTGTTCAGCATGACAATCTTGCCTGGCAGCATCTCGATGATCGAGTCCTTCTCTCCTCCCCCGCCTATCCCTCGCGCTGCCTTCACTTCCTCCCTCATCCGCGACATCCCATGACACTCCGATCAACCCCGATGGGTGGGGTAATTTTGGTGTTATACAGGGGGGTAGGGGTCATCAGGACCGACAGGACGCTTGGTCTGCTTCTTTTCATGGCAGGACGCGACACAACGGGGGGAGGAAGAGACGAGTAAGAGGCGATACTTCATCTGATGTATGCATAAGGTCATGCAGAGATGATGGCATGACTCGAAAGTTCTAGTCTAAGTGAGGATCTACTTCTCTACGAAACATCGACACGGTCCTGCTTGTTCGCCCAGATCTCGATTCTTACCCTTCAAAATGCCATCCACCTTGCGTTGCAACGTATTATCCTGTTTGAGTCATTCTGACTCCGTTCTAACAAACAAGATGCGAAAGGATTATCCATTGGCTGGATCCGCATGGCTGAGGGAAACCCTAGTCGCTGCAAGGTAGCCAAGTCTCTTTCTTGATCTTGTTCGTCAAAGGCTGTGCAAAGAAATGGCGCAGGACGTGAACTGCGATTTCTCAGCTCTAAAACGTTGTTTAGCGTCTGTTCCCATGGCTGAAAATCCGTCCCAATGCCAGGGTTGAGCATGACAAGCAAATCGGCCTGCCACATCGTCAAAATCCAACTAATACCTGAAACAACATAAATTCACTTCGGAGCTTCGAAGTTTCTTGTTAGCAAGGAATTCGTCATATGAGCATTGGTGTAAGGATGCAGCGAGATTTGAGCAAAGCGTGATATTCTAGAAAACAAGCGAGTCACACTCGTGCTTGAAGTTTCAGCGCTTGTCACCGGATGAATAATCGCTCTGGCAGAAAGTTCTGGCCCAATCAAATGGAGCCGAATATTGCAATGCGGCAACAGCGCTCCAATTTCAATCCAATAGGTAAACAAGAGAGTTTCTTCCTTTGTAGCACAGCAAAGTCAACACAAGTCTCGTCATGTATTTGAATCAATGCAGGAAAACCTGGCTTGCAGCCCCAACGACATGGATCTGTGCGCCAATACATCATTCAAAGTAGAGTGAGATCAAGCAAAACATTACCTCCAAGCGTCGCTTCTCTACACTTTCATTCGCTTGTTCAATTTGAAGGACTTCCAGTCCTTTCAGAATAGTGAGCGGGCCGGTGTAAGCAGCAGTGAGCATGGTCATTAGCCTTTTGTTCTTGTAATCCAATTTTGGTTGCCTATCAAAGCCTCGATTTCCGAAGTAATGGCCCCACGACCTTAAGACAGTTTCCCTTGATTTTCGAAAGACCTGTGAAGGCAATGCAAATTTAAGCCTGGCGTGATCGCCCTGTTCTTCCATCTCAACGAGTTGCATTCTTTCATCGTGGCTGGTTGGCAGAGATAGGATGGAATTGATCATTGTCGAAACATCATTACTTTGTTGAGAGCTGGTGGAAAAAGGCAACCTACGTACTTGATGTCGCCAGATTCTCTGACAGCATTTGCGGATCCGAAAGCTCATTTTCCTCAGGTATCTCAAGATCTAATGTTGCACAGCGTTAGTCTTCGAGACCCTCCTGATTCCATGAAACAGCATCCAGCATGAAAGGGTCCCCCGCTCCTCCTCGCCATTCCAACCCTCTTCTCAATGGCGCCACTGCTCCACTGGTGGACTGGATCCTGCCATGCAACTCCAACCAAACTTTGGAACTCATGACTGAAACAAGGTATTGTTTTACATCAAAGTTTGGGCGTCTAGAAGTTTGAAACCTCTTAAAAATCAAAAAAACAACTTTTATGTTCGTACACGGTAATAATACAGCGTTTTTAGATATTATTTTCAGTATGGAAGAAATATTTTCGGTAATCTTATCTGCTATAAATAATTTATTTTCTATTTTAAGTTTTGATACCATTTTTAACATCAGAGGACGGCCCTGCTGGTACACACCTCCCGAATCTCCAATCGAAGTAAGATCTTTTCGAATAATCCCTGGTACCTACCCCACCCCAACTTGCAAGATAAGGCCCATCGTAAAGATGGGGTGCATTTACTACAGGGGTGCTTCACAATAGGAAAAGGGGGGTACTGAGCGATATTCTGTATTTTGCGAGGTAGGGGTAGCCATCATGGGGGTATAACATGGGGTAGGGTCCACAATGAAGTCTCCATTCGAGGTCATAATGGGGGTAATAGACTGCTCTAGAGGGTAGGGGTCACCAAAGATACGGGTGGGGGTCATTCCTCAGTCATACTGGAAATCCGCCCCTCAAGTGATGATCCGGATCCTGAACGACTGATAACACCCTAGTTGTACTACCCCACCCCCTATTTTCCACACTTTATGCATATCTTGTGACCCGTCCATTGAGATACTTCACTACTGATCCACCCTACCCCTCAATCGACTTAGCACCCATCGAATACTCAAGCACCCCTTTTGTCTGAGTACCCATGACAATCGTACCCACCCCTCATCTCATCACAACCCACCAGGTATGCTGATCATCACAACTATGAAGTTTGTAACCACCCCTTCCCTAATTATTGTATTGTCGTCTACACGGTATTGACCCCTACCACCTAAATGAGACAACCCCACCCTACGAATCCCCCCTCCCTCGGCCTCTTCTTTCGTCTTCCTCCTGCCGCTGCGTCCACTGCAACATGCACGCGTCATCGCGCATCATTCCCCTCGTCCTCCTGCCCCTCCTCCTCCCCTCCTCCCAGGCTTTCCTTCCTCTTACAACTCCAGTCACCTCATCTGTGTCTAGTCTTGCTGCTTCTAGATCGCTTCCCCTGAAGGCGCGAACTGCGAGCTCATGTAGAAGATCAGTTGTCGTTCCGGTGATGTCGTCAGCCGTCAAGATCCCCATCACTATCAGCGGAAACAATGTGGAGGTACGAGTTCTTCCGACTATACATGATGTTCAGGATGTGTGACACTTATGTTTTCCTTAGCTCACCCCTGCACTGAAACAGTACATTAACGAGAAGCTCACAAACACTCTATCGAAAGTTGGCAGACTTGTGACGCGATGTGATGCCCATCTCACGGTCGATAAGAACCCATCCGTTGAGAACAATGCCAACTTCGAGGTCGTTGTCTCGGTCAAGGGAACAGTCATGAGAGCGTCGAAGTCCACGCACGACATGTATGCGAGCATTGATGCTGTTGCGGACTCAGTGAAGAGGAAGCTGCGCAAGTACAAGGAGGTTGTTTGATTGGATCCCACATGTGTTTCGAAGTGAATTTCTATTTGCAGAGGATTATTGATGCTCACCGCCAAGGCAAACCTGAGGCGATGGGATTCGACGAGGAGGAGATCCAGGTAAAGATGCGGCATGACCATTCAAGGAATGTAATTCTTGCTTTGTAGGGCTTCAAAGATTTCACTCAAGAAGTCGCCAAGATGGAAAACAGTCTCCCAGTGCCTCCTGCAGACATGTCCTTGATGAAGAAGAAGACTTTTCCCATGGAACCGATCTCCGTTGAAGATGCTGTCTTGTGCCTCGATTACATCGAGCATGATTTTTATGTCTTCAAGAACAAGGAGAATGGCAAGATTGCTGTTGTCTACAAGCGCAATCATGGTGGTGTCGGTCTAATTGAGCCACAATAATGTGAATAAAGCGCGTTTTCACTTCATCTTGCCGGTTGTTGTGTGATATACCAATCGATCATCTCGCAACAATTTGTAGGTACAACAAGGATGTTGCTATCCAAGCACGTAAAAATGATCTTAACCGTCGCTCGAGAAAAAAACCCTGAATGGCAGATTCATTAGACCTAACCCATCCTCACTTTGGTGCCTACCTGCGGCGTGATTGTTTGTTCGAATGGATAGGCGACGGTGAATTCGGCTGATATGTACTTTCAGGAAAGTCAGGAAAGAAAGCACAAACCTTGTTCAGCGGTGATGTTACGCTTGCGTGAGGAGATGACAAAGAAGCGTTCCTGTCATAATATTTCTCCTTTGTCTGTTACGCAACATAAGAGACCAAAGACAAAGATCACTTCTCACCCATCCGTATTTACGTTTCAATTCTGCGCGACAAAATTCGTTGGTTGCAACATTTGACAGTGCAGCTTCCGCTTGATATAGAACTGATTCTTTCCTGCAAAGTCTTTAAATATCAGCTTTCCAGCTAGCTAGCACAGTACCTGCACGAGCCGATGATTTGTATCAAAGCATTCACTCCACCACATCTGTACATCCTCAAACAGTTGGAATCTGACCTGTATTTGCACCTTTTTCAGTCACAACCCATTCGGTAAAATTGACAACTTATGAGCAATATTTCGAAGAAATCGAATTGCTTCCTCAATGGCCTTCATATTATTTTCCTACCAACCGGTCACAATTTCAAAAGCTCGAATTGTCCTGGAGTTACAGCTTTGTTACAAACAGCCACGGCTGCTTCAATGCCTCCATGCTGTGCAATTTCATCCTTCAAACCGATCCCGCATGACATGTGGGCTAGAGCAGAGCAAGCCTTCTCGATGACAGCGGGAGGATAATTGTCGTCGACATACTCGATGAGAATCCTTATACCTGTTAAAGTGTTCATTAGAACCCTCTAGCAGCATCCAAAGAAGTGATATCGTGCCTTCTGTTTGAACCAAGACTTGTCGAGCGATTGAATTCTTGATACAAAAATTTGATATTGACGCCAAGGCATGCTCAAGAGCAGCAAAAGCTTTGGTTTTTTGGAAAGATTTGATGATTTGAATCATAGCTTCGAGAGCACCGCAATCGAGTAAATCGTTCTTAAGCTCCTTGTCTCGCGAGAGAATCCGTATTCCTCCGGCAATATTGCGAGCCAAGTCCTGGGTTAGCCAAGATTTGTAGCACCAGGAGAAAAGCATGGCGTAAGCATCTTTGGAGACAGTCTCCTGAAAATTGGGCTTTACAGATAGTATATTCAATGCCATGTTCTCGTAGACGCGCAGCATACCAAACGATCTAAAATCTCCACGACCCCCGAGTCCCATCAACTCTTCAAATTGACCATCCGTTGCAAGTCTTTCTCGAAGCCTCGCGTGGCATCTTGTCAGTTCGTCTTGTAAGTGGGCAATGCATTCCTTGTGCTGCCTTTCGCTATGTACAATCTTCTCTTGTAGTCTTTCAATCTCGATGTTCTTTTCCAACGTCCTCTTACTGAAGCCACTTTTCCTCAGAAAGACGCTCGTATCGCTCTCATATCCTTCATTGTTTGTACAACTCATTGAGTTGTAACTTGAAGATGAGAGTACTCTCAGGAAATTGTCTGTTTGCATTGATGAATCTTTGTACACTGGCATTGAAAATCGAGATACACAACAATCGCTTCTGCCAATTTCATCTATTGTACCCACGACTGCAAGATCATACATCTCTTCTTAGATGCATTCCCAATAATGCGCAACAAGAGTCTCCGTAGAACTGCAACAAGAAACACATAACATTAGAGGAGTGAAACAAATGTGTCCTTGTCAGCCAACATCCCTCTCAGACTCTCCTTCGATCACGCAATCTCTCGGTGCTTCCACTTTGAGAAATATGTCCCCTTTACCGACAGACAGGATCACAAGCAACCGAAAAGAAGACAAATGGTTTGAATCCCATCTACACTTGTATCGTGATTGGTCTTCCTTTCCTCATCTAGTTCTTGTTTTCCACCTCTCCCACGAATGTTGCGTCATTAATTAATCTCAAAATTCGCCCCGTGTGCCCCGCGCTCACCTGGCTTGGGGCTCACGATGCTGAATTCCTGAGTTGCAGTCTAAATATCACACCTCGTGTCAGCATTTCGCGTTCTCTGCATGCTCAAATCTCCGACCTCTCGCAGTCTCGTTCTTCACCCCTGCCTCCCCCGCTCTCCCTCTTTCTCTCCCCCACCATCCCCTCCTCATCAACTATTCCCCGCAATGCTCCAACAACCTCAACAAACTGTTTCCTTAACTACCGCCATCCGACCCCCTACCCCCCTCCCTTCCCTCCTTCACCCCTACTCCTACCGCACTTCCGGGGGTGCACCCCGGACCTCCTCCCCGCGGCTTTTGCGAGACCCCACCTCCCCCTCACCCGTTCTCCTTCCACCCAGTGCCACCCTGGACACCCACCCCTATCAACTACCTATGAATCGACCCATCTCAGTCAAAACACTCTCTTCGCGCCCCCCTACCCACCCTCTTGCCACTCGCTCTGGCATATCCGCAAATTCCGGCTCATGATCCGCGGGCTGGCTGAGTTTTACCTGCCACCGTGACGCCCGCGACCCGGTACGCGGCCCGATCGGACGACGATTTGGCCGGGCAACGAAACTTGCAGGACTTTACTCGGTTTGACACCGACGGTCACTGAGTCATCGAGCCGGGCTCGGCCGGGCGGCCCACTGGCCCGCCGTCTGCGTGCGTACCTGTCCCCGGACGCTGCCAGGCTTTTGTGAACTTCGGAACCGGAACTGCGTTCTTGACGGTCCGATCGGAACTTAGGTGGGGGATGACTCAGAGGCGACCGTCGCTCCGCCTCAGGCAGGCACGCCGCGGCACGGTGATGAATTTCCGACTCGGATGATCGTTGTTCGAATTCCTGAAGCCCTGCCAAAGCTAGCTTTGCATCTCATTCATCAAAAGATATATCCTCTGAAAGTACCCCTATCAACCCCCACCGTTGTACGCCGAATCACCCCTTCCCAGAACCTAGTACGGGAGTATCTTTTCCAGTAGGGTACTACCCCCCCCTGTTCCCACACTGAGATACCTCGACGGTCCAAGTACTCCGGTCATCATCACCGTCATTTCCACAGGACCCCCACGGGGGTGGAACTCCTCTTTTACCGGTATTAGGACGGGTACTTTTCCAATCCTTTTTACAGGGGTGGGGTAGTAGAATTTGTTGGGAATCGCAATGGCGATCCCGCGACAAACTGTTTCGAGGATGAATATCTCAAGAATGAAAATCTGTACAATGCAAAACAAACATTTTGTATTTAGAGATACATACAAATTGTCATTCTCTATACTTGTTCGCTTTGTACACGTCTTAATTTTTGACATTTTGTCCTTTCTATCTCTTCTTCCGTAGACTTACAACCAGACAAAGTTCGTAAACCCTGAAATCTAGGCATTTGTCCTGTGAATCCTCCTCGTGTATCCAAAGATTGAGTATGTATACGTTTCCGAGATCGAGGTTGGGACCTGCACTCATTCTCTTTGTCCCGTGTTCCTTCCTCTGCGTTGAAAAGCGTCTTCTCCCCGCGTGGTCTGCTAAGAATGATTCGCTTTTTTGAGTGGTCATACACAAAAGGCAGATTGGGATCGAATTTTTTTGAGAGCTCAGTGCATGCTTTGTTGAATTTCCTCAAGAAATCTTTCTTGTTCAAATGACCTATCAAAGACCAGAGGTTTTCAACGCTGTCTGTGCAGAGCGTCCGTGCATTGAAGTCATACTCCTTTTCACCCAACACACCTTTGTTGTTGCTCAAATAACTCTGTATCTGTAGATGTGTGTCCATGGCTACAATCAGTCCTTCGAAGGTTACAGATGACAACCCCCTCATGTGCCTCTTGCCCACCCTCATCCAATCCACATCTCTTAGAAGCCAGGTTCGAGCTCTAAGAATGAGATTTCTTCTTTCAGACTTGGTGAGGCCTCTCTCGTCGAAAGCTCTGTGAAGGCCGTTCATTGCTTCTGCCATTCTTGCTGTTTCAATGTGTCCCTCTGCATTCAGAAGCGATATGGCCTTGCTGCTGAACATTTTTAACATGATATCCACTGATTGAGGGTCCGTGCACCCATCGACTTCCAGCTGCGTTAGCCATGACGAATTCTTCTTGGAAATATCAGTGTACGCAGCATGCCATGTTTTAGCCTCTTGCTGTGCAGTCGGGTTTCTCCCCGAGCCAACCGTGTGCCTGACATTCTTCAGTAAATGATTGATACATGGCGCAAAGAAAAGTAGCTTCTTCGTGGTTGGAGAGATAACAGGGTTTGACAGGTACTCGTTGAATTGAAACCTAATCTTGTTTGGATCAAATTCTTCCAATCCATCTGTGATCAATCGTTCGAGCTCCCAAGGCGTGAATTTGGCTGTTTCATTCTCTGCAACCCCTTGTTGTATAATGCTATCATATCCATACCGTCGGCAGAAGATGTGGATTCTGCTGTACATCTCGTTCAAACAGGCCTTAGTTCTGGTGGCAGGAGAACACTGCAATTTCTTTTCTCTCTGGACCTGCCATATCAATTGGTTCCTCCTCAAACTCAAGACGAATTTCTCTATTTGGGCAAACTCTGCAGTGTTCATGTGCATTATTCCAGATCGAGTTCGAATTGTCACTTGGGACAAGTCAGGTCCATCATATTGGTTCATATTCAGCAAATTGCATTCTCTCTCTACTTCCTGTGCAGTAATGGCTGGTTCAAAGTCGAATACGCATGAAATGTATGATGCGATCTCTGAGCATATCTGTGATATGCTCAGCTTCTGGGCCTCTTGTTTGATAGCCTTCACCTCCGTTATGAATGTGCTTGGATTGTTCACGTAGTAATTCCTGTATATGCAAGAAAACTCGCCGTCAAAAGACCAGACATTGAAAATAATTCCACGCTCGTGAGCCTCCTTTGTAACGGCTTCCAATATTCGAAGACCTTCAGAGGCACTTAAACTTTTGGTTGAAAAACCAATGTACATGGGGACAGGGGGTGTGCTCGCACATCCATCTTGTGCAACCACACTGATGGCATCTTCAGCCAGTTCAGCAACTGTATGCTTGTAAAATTTCTCATTGTACTTGTACAACTCGTTTTGAAGTTCTGATTCGTTGACAGGCAGATCGCCATTCGCCATTCCCTCCAGTTTTCCTATCAATCGAGGAATTTCTACATCCATCTGTTCACAGCCTTCAATTACTGTCTTGAGGTAACGTTGATGTGGTGTGAACCTGACATCCTCTGGAGATTCGCCTCCGGTTCTATGCTTGGCAACAAATGCATTTCGAACCTTCTTGTATGCTTGCTCCATATCACTCTTCCTCTGATGCACACTCTGTTGATCGGATCTCAACATGCCAACCAGCTGTTCGCTGATATAGTGTTCTGTCTTTCCTGTCAAACAAAACTTTTCCTTGCGATCTTCAAGCAGGTCAAGTCGCTGAGCCAAGTCAGGTTCATGACTTGTTATACCCCCCAGATCTGCTTCACATTCCTCAAACACAGAACAAAATCCTGCATTTATCATTGTTTTGTCGATCGCACAACAGTTCACTCCAGTCTGACAATGCTCAGGATTCATTCGACGGAATTCATCCATCATAAATGTGCACACTCTGGACCTATCATTGCCATGCAGTTTCATGAGATGCCTATCTCGTTTCTGAAGAGTGGATGTGGATGGCAGAGGTAAGTTGTGTAACATCTGGTCCGCATCAAAAGTTCCAGTATTTTTGTTCCCCGGCCCTGTGAGCAAGCGATATAGACCTGAGGTGCCGACATTCCAAATTGATGCAGCGAAACTCATGACTTGCTCAGAGTATCGCATGCCTCTAGTGTCCTTTGTTCGAAAGCCTTGTCGTATCCAGTCGCTCACTATGAATGGCATGATGGGGTGTTTGCTCTTCATGCCATCTCCTTCCTGACTGGCGAACATTACGACATCTGAAACTATGTCGGGAAGCTCAGCAGAACGGAGGTTATCCATCGCCCTTTCAACATGGCAGATGGTGAGAAAGCACTTGGCAGTAGGACTTTCGTCATTGGATTCTTCAAGAGACTCATGCTCTTCAAGAATGCTTCGGATGAAATCACGTCTATCCTCCAATGGCATTGACTTGAAGTTCTCGCACATTGTATGTGCGAGGAGAGCGAATGCTGTTTTGATATTGCTGTTCTGGTCTTGGCCAATATGTTCAGGCCTTACATACCTGCATGTGGCATGTCAGTGCTCTGGTGCATTCCAGCTCGCTGGTTACCTTGAGTGATAATCGTGTATTTGCTTTTGTAGCTCGTCAACAGTGTCATAGTGCGAAGTGGCCCAATGTCTGATTTTCTTACACAATGCCTTTTGCTTTTGCCGATGATTCTTTACTTGAATTCGAAGCTTTTGCGCGTCTATGTGCAGCTGGAATTGATCATGATGCATTTTGGCATCTGCTCCTTGTTGAAACGAGGTGAAGTAATGAAGGAAACAATTTTTGAAGCCCTCTGCATTCTGTCCAAAGAGGTCACCTAGAAGCGTCAACTTTGCTCGCACATGAGAAGTGTTGATGGTGTGCTGGCTCAGCTTGAGATAACTAGCCGCTACTTGTAGCAAGCTATCATCCGCGTCGCTTATCTTCAACGTTGCGTGCCCGATGTTTTGCAGAAAATGTAACAATTTCAGCACCAATGCGTCAGTGAACACTGCATAATCCTGTACAGTTTTCAAGTCGATGTCTTTGAAAGCCCGTCGACAACGTGAACAAGCTTTGATGCAGTGTTGAGGGATCGTCCGAATACTGTTCGTACTGTATCTCGTCTTACAAATAGGGCATTCCTCTCTGTCTGCTGTCGTCTTGCTCATGGCAAGGATGCAGTGCAGATTGCCCGCCAAAATTCGGATTTGAATTTCTCCCCATGGCGCGTCATAGATCTTGCATCGTTGCCTTATACCCCCTGCATGACCACCGCCCTCGATGTGCATCGCGGTCGATGGGAGGGGTATTTAACTGAAAATTAGTACCAGGTATGGGCTAGAGGCAGTGGTTGGCCCGCGGATGAGATCGAATATAGTAGTTCCACCCCCGTGCAGGACCCCCGATAATACCTTGAAGGACTACCCTACCCCCCCTTTAGATGTGTACACGACTCATATCCAGATCAGCCGTTTCGACCACCGGCACGGTGGTTGACATAAGAATAACATGTCATACAGAGGGGTAGGGGTACTGCCGGAAACGATGTGCTCTCTACAAACTATGGGGGAGGATGGGTGCTGTCACCAGAGAGTTGATGGGGTGGGGGTGGGGGCCAAAGGGGGTGAGGGTGGTCAATTCTTCTGGTGCGGGCCTACAGTATTGGGCGGTTTCACTTTTTACCTCCCCCTACCCTACCCTACTGAAGTAGAACCTGACTTTACCCCACCCATGTTCTTTTAATGCTTTGATTGCACACCGCAGCTTGCCCAGGCTCCACCCCTCATTACAAGCTCTCTCGCCGTTGATTTACTATGAGAGCCTTTAAGTCGGGAGAGGGGAGGGAGGTCCTAAGTCTCATGGTTGCCTTCGCAAGGTTCAAGTACCCCTCCCTCAATTAGGACCTATTGTTCTTCACCCACAGGGTGACCCACCCCACCTTCTCCACCGGCCCTAAAGGTTCACATTGAACGTTGCTTCATTCCCTGAACCTCACCTCCTATACCCTCCTCTTGCTCCTCCTTGCCATCGTCTACTGGGAACTGCTGCCCTGGAAACATCTCCCTCTCCCTATCTCATTCGTCTTGAAGACCTCTTGGCTCTCTCTTGCCGTTAGCTGCCTGTCCTCCATCGGAATCTCTGGAACCTGCAAATTTTGCTCACTGTCGTCTCCTGATAGGTGATCAGTCTTCTTGTCTACATTTTGCCTGATATGTTCGTATAGCTGTGCAGGGTAATGTCCGATTCGAATCTCAGGAACTAAGAAAGCACTTTGATCTTTGAGAATCAAGACCTTGAGATGAAGGGCGACATTCAGGTTGCGAACGACACTGTCATCAGTTCTTCAGCGGATACAAGTTTCAAGAGAAAAGAGAAGGTTGAAGGGGCATCGGAAACACGAGACAACCAAATCGAAAGTTTGATTTCGGGAGCGCTAGATTCTAGTCATAATACAACAGCCATATCAGGTCAGGACACAATCATAAACACCAGCGAGGACGTCGCAGAATCTGTCTCTGTGTTGCAAGGTCTGGGTGTGACCAAGCATGACTCAGACGGTAATTCGGAAACATCTTTCTTGACCAATGATTACTGGCAGTCGATGCAGACACCCTTGGCCTCTCATGCTGTCGGTGCGACTCTGGCACACGAGTTGTCGTTCGAAGGGAATGAAGCAGCTCTGCATCACATCATCAGCAACCATCCCTTCCTCATCGAGTCAAAGACCATCGACGGCGAAACTCCTGCACATCACGCAGCTGCAGGCGGTCAGTCTCGAGTCTTGTACCTTCTAGCCAATCTGAGCAAAACAATCCTGCTCGAACCTGACTATGACGGTTGGACTCCGGCGCACATGGCGGCATTTTATGAGCAACCAGACACGATCTCAGTCTTGAAAATTCTTGCACCCGAGTCATTCCTGTTAAAGGACAAGAAGGGGAGATTGCCCGTCGATCTCACCAGCAACAAGCATTGTCTGAGTCTGATGAAGGATTCAATCGTCGAAGCTGACAACTTGAAGATATCTGCTGCTGACCCCACCTCAACTACTGCTGAGGTCGACCCGGCTGTGGAGGAAGCCGCCTCTAAGGCCGTTGCTGAGGTCGCTCCTGCTACAGAGGAGGCTGCTACCGAGGCTGTTGAAACCACCGCTGCTACCGAGGCTGTTGAAGCCACCGCTGCTACCGAGGACCCCGGACCTGAAGACGCCGCTTATAAGGCTGCTCAAGCTTCGGAGGAAGAGAGCCCAGCAGAAGAGGTCGCCGCATCTGTGGCTGTCGTCGAGGTCGCGCCTGCTGATCAGACCGCGCCTCCTGCTGTCGAGAAGGCCGCGCCTGCTGCTGCTGCCGTCGAAGAAATGGCCGCTCCTGCTGATTCTCCTGCGGAGGAGGAAGCCGTCCCTGCTCCTGCCGTCGAAAAGGCGGCCTCTGCTGCGGCGGCGGAGCAGGTGCATACTGCTCCTGCTTCCGAGGAGGCAGCTCCAGCTGCTGCTGCCGTCGAGGAAGTGGCCGACCCGGCCGCTGTCGAGAAGGCCGTCCCTCTACCTGCTGAGCAGGCCCCTGCTCCTGCTCTTGCAAGTGATGAGTCCCCTGCTGCTGCCGTCGAGGAGGCCGCTCTTGCTCCTGCTACTATCGAAGAGCAGTTGGCTCCTGTTACTGCAGAAGAAGCTTCTCCAGCCGCTGTTCAGGATGCTGCTCATGGTGCTGCTGCTGTCGAGGAGGCTGCTCCTGCCTCTGCCGTCGGGGAGGCTGCTCCAGCCGCTCCTGCTCCTGTTGCTGTCGAGGAGGAGGCTTCCGCCTCCCCCGCCGCCGCCGCCATCGAGGAGGCAGCAGCAGCAGCTCCTTCCGTAGAGGAGGCTGCTCATGCTGCTGCTGTCGAGGAGGAGGCTACCCCTGCTCATGGTGCTATCGAGGATGCTCCTGCTGCTGCTGTTGTTGAGGAGGAGGCCACGCCTGTTGCTGCTGCTGTCGAGGAGGCTGCGCTTGCTCCTCCTGCTGCTATCCAAGAGGAGGCTGCCGCTGCAGCTACCGCTCCCGTCGAAGAGGCTCCTCCTGCCCCTGCAGCTATTCAAGAGGAAGCCGCGCTTGATGCTGCTCCTGCTGTAGAGGAGGCTGCTCCTGCTGCTGCCGCCGCCGCCGCCGCCGTCGACGAGCAGGCTGCTCCTGCTGCTGCCATCGAGGAGGCTCCTGTGGCTGCCTTCGGGGAGGCTGCGCCTGCTCCTGCTCCTGCTGCTGCCGCTGCCGTCGAGGAGGCTGCTCCTGCTGCTACTGCTGCGGAGGCTGCGCCTGCTGCTGCCGCTGCCGTCGAAGAGGCTGCGCCTGCTCCTGCTCCTGCTGCTGCTGCTGCTGCTGCTGCCGTCGAGGAGGCTTCGCCTGCGCCTGCTGCTGCCGTCGAGGAGGCTGCTCCTGCTGCTGCGCCTGCCGCTGCCGCTGCGGTTGAGGAGGCTGCTCCTGCTCCTGCTGCTGCTGCTGCTGCCGCCGTCGAGGAGGCTGCTCCTGCTCCTGCTCCTGCTGCTGCTGCCGCCGTCGAGGAGGCTGCTCCTGCTCCTGCTGCTGCCGTCGAAGAGGCTGCGCCTGCTCCTGCTCCTGCTCCTGTCGCTGCCGTCGAGGAGGAGGCTGCTCCTGCGCCTGCCGCTGCCGCTGCCGTCGAGGCGGAGACTGCTCCAGCTCCTGCTGCCGCTGCCGTCGAAGAGGCTGCGCCTGCTGCTGCCGCTGCCGTCGAGGCGGAGGCTGCTCCTGCTTCTGCCGTTGCCGTCGAAGAGACTTCGCCTGCTCCTGCTGCTGCCGCTGCCGTCGAGGAGGCTGCTCCTGCTCCTGCCGTCGAGGCGGAGACTGCACCAGCTGCTCCTGCTTGTACCGTCGAAGAGGCTGCACCTGCGCCTGCTGCTGCCGTCGAGGAGGCTGCTCCTGCTCCTGCTCCTGCTGCTGCCGCCGCCGTCGAAGAGGCTGCTCCTGCGCCTGCCGCTGCCGTTGAGGAGACTTCGCCTGCTGCTGCTGCTGCTGCTGCTATCGAGGAGGCTGCTCCTGCTCCTGCTCCTGCCGTCGAGGCGGAGACTGCACCAGCTGCTCCTGTCGCTGCCGTCGTGGAGGCTGCGCCTGCTCCTGCTCCTGCTGCTGCCGCTGCCGTCGAAGAGGCTGCTCCTGCTCCTGCGCCTGCCGCCGCCGTCGAGGAGGCTGCTCCTGCTGCTGCTGCCGCCGTCGAGGAGACTGCTGCTGCTCCTGCTGCTGCTGCTGCTGCTGCTATCGAGGAGGCTGCTGCTGCTGCTGCTGCTGCTGCTGCCGTCGAGGAGGCTCCTTCTGCTGCTGCTGCTGCCGTCGAGGAGGCTGCTCCTGCTCCTGCCGCTGCCGTTGAGGAGGCTGCTCCTGCGCCAGCCGCTGCCGTCGAGGAGGAGGCTGCTCCTGCGCCTGCTGCTGCCGTCGAGGCGGAGACTGCACCAGCTGCTCCTGTCGCTGCCGTCGAGGAGGCTGCTCCTGCTTCTGCTGCTGCCGTCGAGGAGGCTGCTCCTGCTCCTGCCGCTGCCGCTGCCGCTGCCGTCGAGGAGGCTGCTCCTGCGCCTGCCGCTGCCGCTGCCGCTGCCGTCGAGGAGGCTGCTCCTGCGCCTGCCGCTGCCATCGAGGAGGCTGCTCCTGCGCCTGCCGCTGTCGTCGAGGAGGCTGCGCCTGCTCCTGCTCCTGCCGCTGCTATCGAGGAGGCTGCTCCTGCGCCTGCCGCTACCGTTGAGGCGGAGACTGCTCCAGCTGCTCCTGCTTGTACCGTCGACACTGCTGCGGTTGAGGAGGCTGCTCCTGCTGCTGCCGCTGCCGTCGAGGCGGAGGCTGCTCCAGCTGCTCCTGCCTGTGCCGTCCAAGAGGCTGCTTCTTCGCCTGCTGCTGCCGTCGAGGAGGCTGCGCCTGCGACAGCTGCTGCCGTCGAGGAGGCTGCTCCAGAGCCTGCCTCGGCCGTCCAGGAGGCTGCTCCAGAGCCTGCCGTTGCCGCTGCCGTCGACGACGAGGCTGCTGCTGCTGCTGCCGTCGAGGAGGCTCCTGTCGCTGCCGTCGTCGAGGAGGCTGCTGCTCCCGCTGCTATCGAGGAGGCTGCTCCTGCTGCTGCTCCTGCCGTCGAGGCGGAGGCTGCTCCAGCTGCTCCTGCCTGTGCCATCGAGGAGGCTGCGCCTACTCCTGCGCCTGCCGATGCCACTGCCGTCGAGGAGGCTGCTCCTGCTCCTGCCGCTGCTGTCGAGGAGGCTGCTCCTGCTCCTGCCGCTGCTGTCGAGGAGGCTGCTCCTGCTCCTGCCGCTGCTGTCGAGGAGGCTGCTCCAGCGCCTGCTGCTGCTGCCGCCGTCGTCGAGGAGGCTGCGCCTGCTGCTCCCGTCGAAGAGGCTCCTGTCGCTGCCGTCGAGGAGGCTCCTGCTGCTCCCGCTGCTATCGAGGAGGCTGCTCCAGCGCCTACCTGTGCCGTCGAGGAGGCTGCTCCTGCTGTTGCCGCTGCTGTCGAGGAGGCTGCTCCTGCTCCTGCCGCTGCCACTGCGGTTGAGGAGGCTGCTCCTGCTCCTGCCGCTGCTGCCGTCGAGGAGGCTTTGCCTGCTGCCGCTGCCACTGCGGTTGAGGAGGCTGCTTTAGCGCCTGCTACCGCTGCTGCGGTTGAGGAGGCTGCTTTAGCGCCTGCCGCTGCCGCCGCCGTCGAGGAGGCTGCTCCTGCTGTTGCCGCTGCCGTCGAAGAGGCTGCTCCTGCTGCCGTCGAGGCGGAGGCTGCTCCTGCTGCCGTCGAGGAGGCTGCTCCTGCTGCTGCCGCGGCCGTCGAGGAGGCTGCGCCTGCTCCTGCTCCTGCCGCTGCTGTCGAGGAGGCTGCTCCTGCGCCTGCTGCTGCCGCCGTCGTCGAGGAGGCTGCTCCTGCTGCTGCCGTCGAGGAGGCTGCTCCTGCTGCCGTCGAGGAGGCTCCTGCTGCTTCCGCTGCTATCGAGGAGGCTGCTCCAGCGCCTACCTGTGCCGTCGAGGAGGCTGCTCCTGCTCCTGCCGCTGCCACTGCGGTTGAGGAGGCTGCTCCTGCGTCTGCCGCTGCTGCCGTCGAGGAGGCTGTGCCTGTTGCCGCCGTCGTCGAGGAGGCTTTGCCTGCTGCCGCTGCTGCGGTTGAGGAGGCTGCTTTAGCGCCTGCTACCGCTGCTGCGGTTGAGGAGGCTGCTCCTGCTCCTGCCGCTGCCGCCGTCGAGGAGGCTGCTCCTGCTGTTGCCACTGCCGTCGAGGAGGCTGCTGCACCGCCTGCCGCTGCCACTACTGTCGAGGAGGCTGCTGCACCGCCTGCCGCCGCGGTTGAGGAGGCTAGTCCAGCGCCTGTTGCTGCCGTCGTCGAGGAGGCTGCTCCTGCTGCTGCCGCCGTCGTCGAGGAGGAGGCTGCTCCTGCTGTTGCCGCTGCCGTCGAAGAGGCTGCTCCTGCTGCCGTCGAGGCGGAGGCTGCTCCTGCTGCCGTCGAGGAGGCTGCTCCTGCTGCTGCCGCGGCCGTCGAGGAGGCTGCGCCTGCTCCTGCTCCTGCCGCTGCTGTCGAGGAGGCTGCTCCTGCGCCTGCTGCTGCCGCCGTCGTCGAAGAGGCTGCTCCTGCTGCCGTCGAGGAGGCTCCTGCTGCTCCCGCTGCTATCGAGGAGGCTGCTCCTGCTGTTGCCGCTGCTGTCGAGGAGGCTGCTCCTGCTCCTGCCGCTGCCACTGCGGTTGAGGAGGCTGCTCCTGCGTCTGCCGCTGCTGCCGTCGAGGAGGCTGTGCCTGTTGCCGCCGTCGTCGAGGAGGCTTTGCCTGCTGCCGCTGCCACTGCGGTTGAGGAGGCTGCTTTAGCGCCTGCTACCGCTGCTGCGGTTGAGGAGGCTGCTTTAGCGCCTGCCGCTGCCGCCGTCGAGGAGGCTGCTCCTGCTGTTGCCACTGCCGTCGAGGAGGCTGCTGCACCGCCTGCCGCCGCGGTTGAGGAGGCTAGTCCAGCGCCTGTTGCTGCCGTCGTCGAGGAGGCTGCTCCTGCTGTTGCCACTACTGTCGAGGAGGCTGCTCCTGCGCCTGCTGCTGCCGCCGTCGTCGAGGAGGAGGCTGCTCCTGCTGCCGTCAGGGAGGCTGCTCCAGCTCCTGCTCCTGCTGCCGTCAAGGAGGCTGCTCCTGCTGTTGCCACTGCCGTCGAGGAGGCTGAGCCTGCTCCTGCTGCTGCCGCTGCCGTCGAGGAGGCTGCGCCTGCTCCTGCGCCTGTTGCTGCCGCTGCCGTCGTCGAGGAGGCTGCTCCTGCTGCTCCCGCTGCTATCGAGGAGGCTGCTCCTGCACCTGCCGCTGCCGTCGAGGAGGCTGCTCCTGCTGCCGCTACCGTCGAAGAGGCTACCCCATCCGCTGCCATCGAGGAGGCTGCTCCTGTTACCGTTGTCAAGGCGGAGGCTACACCTGCTGCTGCCGTCGAGGAAGCCGCCGCCGCCGCTGTCGAGGTGGAGGCTGCTCCAGCTCCAGCGCCAGCTGTTGAGGCGGAGACTGCTCTAGCTCCTGCCAATGCCGTCGAGGAGGCTGCTCCTGCTGCTGCCGTGGAGGAGGCTGCACCTGCTGCTGCTATCGAGGAGGAGGCTCCTGCTCCTGCTGTCCAGGCGGAGGCTGCACCTGCTGCTGCCGTCGAGGCGGAGGCTCCTGCTGTCGAGCAGGTTTCCACATCCGCTGCTGCCATCCAAGAGGAGGCGGCGTCTTCTGCTGCTGTCGAGGAGGAGGCTACCCCTGCTGCTGTCGAGGAGGAGGCTACCCCTGCTGCTGCTGTCGAGGAGGCTACCACTGATGTTGCAGCAGATCTGTTGCTGCTGGAGGCAGGGACACAAACGGAAGCGATTGACATGCAAGTAGCTCCCGAGGAGGCCGCCAAGGTCGCTCCCACTAGAGAAGAAATCGACACCTCTGACGCTGCCGTCGAGACTACCGCTGACACTCCTCCTGCTGCTGCTGCCGCCGCCGTCGAGGAGACCCCGCCTGCTACTGTTGCCGCTGTCGACGAGGCTGCTGCTCCTGCTGAGATGGCAGCGGCGGAGGAGGCTGCTCCTGCCGCCCCCGCCGTCGAGGAGGCCCCGCCTGCTTCTGCTGCCGTTGAGGAGGAGGCGGCCATTGATGAACCCGCTGTCGAGAGCCCTCAGTCGGTGGAGGAAGCGGTTCAAACTGATGAAACCGTGCTTGAAGCAGCAACACAAACCGGGTCCTGTGACGTCACAGATCCTTCCGAAGCCGTGCCCGCAGCTCCTGCTGCTGCTCCTGCCATCGAGGAGGAGGCCGCGCCTGCTGCTGCTCTTACTGCCGCTGTTCAGGAGGAGGAGTCTGCTGCTGCTGTTCAGGAGGAGGAGTCTGCTGTTACTGCTGCTATTGAAGAGGAAGAGGCCCCTGCGTCTACTGCCGAGGAGGAGGCCGCGTCTGATGCTGCTGCTGCTGCCGTGGAGGAAGCCACGCCTGCTGCTGCCGCCGCCGCCGCCGTTCAGGAGGCTGCGCCTGCCCCCCCCGCCGCCGCTGCTAATGCCGTCGAGGAAGCCGCGCCGGCTGCTGCGGTAGTGGAAGAAGAGGCCCCGCTTGCTGCTGCTATTCAGGCACAAGTCCCTGCTGCCGCTGTCGAGGAGGAGGCCGCGCCTGCTGCTCCTGCTAACGTCGATGAAAATGCCATTTCTGCCCCTCTGGAGGAAGAGGCTGCTGCTGCTGCTGCTGCGGCGGCGGCGGCGGCGGCGGCGGTGGAGAAGGAGGCCGCACCTACTTCTGCTCCTGCTGCCGTCGAGGAGGCCGCGCCGGCTGCTGCTGCTGTCAGGGAGGAAGAAGCGCCTGCTGCTGCTGCTGCTGCTGCTGCTGCTGTCGTTGAAGAAGCCGCGCCGGCTGCTGATGTTGATGAGGAGGCCGCGCCTGCTGCTCCTGCTGCCGTCGATGAAGATGCCATTTCTGCCCCTCTGGAGGAAGTGGCGGCGGCGGCGGCGGCGGCGGAGGAGGAGGAGGCCGCACCTACTTCTGCTGCTGCAGCGGAGAGGGAGGATGCTGCGCCTGCTACGTCAGAAGAAGAAAAGACGGAAGGAGGGTTGTTGAGTCAGCAGGTCGTCTCGGGGGAGGCTGAGGCTGGGGTTGAGTCCGTCCTGCGCTCGCTGCTTGTGTCGCTGCGGTCAGCTCTTGAAGTCTCTTCGCTGCGAGAGGCCGTCGAGTCCCACATGGCAGAAGTTTACAAAGTCTTTCCCAGAGGCGACTCGCAGACGCTTCAGAGTCAGCTGGATGAGGTTTCTCAGCTCAAGTTCGAGCTCAGGCTATGCTTCTTTCTCTGCTGCCTCGGAATTCTCTTCTCAAACCTCATCAGCTTCCGGCATGACTTTGCTCAGATCGCGTGGAGATTTGCAGTCACCTGGTTCCAGATGTTGTTTGCACTTTGGGCCTTCGCCATGCTGCATCGAAGTGTGTTCTCACGATATGGGCGGAGAAGTCCGACCAAGAAGAAGGACGAGAAGAGACAATAGACAAGTTCAAGTTCATGGATCAGGTTTAATGATTAGTCGTTGAGGTTGTAATAAAAGAATATTCCGTCATGTGACATGTTTGCTGTAGCTCGTGTCGTCTCTTCATAAGAATCCTCCCCAAAAACGACAAGAAGGGACTACAAAGCAGACGGCGGACCGCAACAACCCCAGCAGCAAGCCACGCCTGCTGCTGCTGGTGTTCAGGAGGAAGCCACACCTGCTGTTGCCGCCGCCGCCGCTGTTCAGGAGGCTGCTCCTGCTGCTGCCGCCGCTGCTGCTGCTGGCAATCCTGGATCCCATAGGTGGATTTGTAGCTCCCGTAGATGGAGGGCTTGCAGCTCAAGGTGTCTATCCCACTGAAATAGGTCTTCCCGTAAGGTCCATAAGAGTTCAGAGGGCAGAAATGGCACTCACTCCCGTCCAGTAGGTTTGTCCTCAACATCATTCCCTCAAAATCATACTTGGGCCTGCAGACACACTGGGTTGCATCCTGCAGGAGCTGGGTCCAGGCATTTGGCAGGCAAAGGAAGCAGGGCCCATCCCCAGGGAGCTGCTTGAAGAACCTTTCCCCACACTTTGGTCTCACAGGTCTTCTGTGTCACTCCAGCGACAACCTGCGTCATTCTCCACTCACAGCCGGGGCTGCAGACACAGCTGTCAGAGCTTGTGCTGGCCTTGTTCCTTGTGGTAGTGTTCCCATAGCACCTGATACACTCGCTGGCCCCATAGGTAGACTTCCAGTAGCCATGGGAACAGGGTTTGCACTCACCATTGACCAGACCATAACCCGGCAGGCAGTCGCAGTCACTCAGGTTAGTCCCTTTGTCGAGCAGTATCGTGCTCCCATCAGGGTGAGCAGGCCTCTGAGCCGTAGGGAGGCTTGTAGGTTCCTAGGCCACAGGCAGTGCAGGGGAGATCGCCAATCTCGGCCTTGTTGGAATGAACGTCGCACAGATCACAGGGCCCGCCCAAAGCGCCGTCGTATCCAAGCTCACACGTAAAAGGATAGCTGAACACCCTGCAAAAGTAGGTATGATAAAAAGATTGCCCTGGCAAGTTCATCCTCAATATGCCCTTATCGGTAAGTATAGCATTTCCAAGACTCTCAAAAGTCTGTGAGAATTTGCTATAATAAGAACTAACGAAGCCTTGCGTCGAATAGTAATAGATGTTGATCTGTCCACCCTATAATCGAACGATCACTGCTTGCCCGGCATGCTCCCGGGCGCGGGCCGGCGCTGATGGTCGGCAGACGGAGCGAGGTCGAGCTCCTTGCTGCGTGTGCTGACCGGCGAGGGGGAGAGCGGCGAGGCCAGGCTATGGCTCTCGTCTGAGCACAGGTCGCTGTCGGTGTTGAGGACGAGGAGGGCATGGAAGTCATCCTGATGGCGGCGATGTCTTGAAGGCTATGGCTGTGGTGCAGGATCATGGTGCTAGCGGTAGGGAGGAAGGGTACTGTTCTTGCTCGTTGACGGTCTGTCGCTGCTGTATGATCGGATATGATGAATGATTCACGCCGAATGATCCTGGTCCAAGCTGTGTGTTAGCGGGTATGGCGATTTGGAAACCGTGCGAAGCCTCAGAGATTCGATGGCGCAGGTCGTTCGGGAACATTTACTGGTTGGATCTTTCTATGAAATGAACAAACGGAGGGCAAAGAACAGTAAATGTTAGCACGCAATGTGACTGTGAACAAACCCAAATATTTGTTTACCCTGCCAAGAGCAAACAATACACAGAGAGCGTTGATCGAGACAAGCTATCAATCAAACTACTTGTTGGAATCAGTAATCAACAAACATCGAGCAAGACATCAGTGTCGTGCTGTTCTCTGCTCATCTCCTCCTTGCTCGCTGCTGGTATCATGTCCTCTTCAGAGCAGATCCAGTACGTCACCATAGGGCCCTTCCCCTTGACCTGAATACTTCCTCTCCGACGAACGCAGACTCGCTGTTCGAAGGATTGCTGTTGCTCTTGGATCAAGTTTGCAGTCCTCTGCGAATCATCCTCAATACTGTGGTAGGCAGAGCAAGCATTGGATAAAGAGAAGGATGGCAACAAGAGAATGGGTTTGTAAAGGATCAAGAGTCTTTGTGCAAGTGCAAGATGATTGTTGCTGTATGCACCCCACCGAACAAGCAATGTAAATCAACATCAGCATCCATCATTCGTCATCATCTGCTTCAACTTCATAGAAATTGTCCACCACAAGTTCAGCATGAGCACATGGACACAGTCGTGGCAGCGGCAATATCAACATCTGTTTCGTCACATCATCATGTCCACCATCTCTGCTCCTACCTCAGTGCACTGGATTCTTTGCGGGAGAGAGTTCGATTCCATCCTGGAAGCGATGTTCACTGTGTCGCCTGAACAAGAGTCAAGTGACCAACGAGGTTTACAGATCCATATGGACCCATCCTCCTGTTCCTAGTCTCTCCTCCTCCTCCTCTTCCCCGCCTTCTTCCTTACCGAACAACGTGTACTTCGGCCTGGAGGTTCCAATGACACTGGCTACTACAGGCCCCGAGTTGATACCGACTCGGAGCTTCACACACCCCAACGACTCCTGCTCCTCGTCCACCAGCGTTGCACCAGCCACTTCCAACGCCTTCATAGCAAAGAAGGCGAGACGAGCAGCATGGTCGTGCTGCTCCGAGGCGAGGTTAGAGACGCACATGTACGCGTCGCCAATGGTCTCGATCTTGAAGATGTTGAGTTCGCAGGCAAGGCGATCCAGCGCTGTGTAGAGGCGATCGAGCATGTGGGAGACTTTCTCTACTTCGATCTTGGAGCAGATGTCCGTGAAGCCGACGATGTCAGAGAAGTAGATGGATACCATGTCTTTCTTCTCCGGCTCGATTTTCTTCCCGTCTCTCAGGGCGTTGGCAATGTGGGTGGGGAATACGTCGTAGATAAGATCCGAGGCTTTCCTTTCACACTCCATTTCCACTCCTTGGTTTCCTCCCTCGCCTTCTCCACCCCTGCTTCGCTTCCACCGTTCGCATGCCAACCTTGTCTTGCATGAGAAAGATGCTGAAACCGTATCCACGGCTCGGAGCCTCCGGTCAATCTCAGCGAGAGAGGGACGGAGATCTGTCTCCTTGTTCCAGCAGTCTCTAATCAATCCCTTGACATCGGCCGGGCAGCATTCGGCGATAACAGGACGCTTCATCTCTGTTCGCTGCAGGTTCATCACTTCGACCATGACAGCCTTGAGATCTTCGCCCTGATATGGTTCCTCCCTGCTGAAAACTTCGTTGAGAATGATGCCGAACGAGTAGATGTCTGACTGTGGCGAATTGTTTCCACCGTGTAGAAGCTCTGGTGCCATCCAGGCAATGGTTCCTGTTCCTTCCGATGCTTCCTCCCAAAAGCTTACGCGTTTGACAAGTGAGAGACCAAAGTCTGCAACCTGCAGGACAAATCAGTACGGGGCAGAGGAAGGAGAAGCGAGGGGTCGAAGATCATTGGGGTAACACGCAGATCGCATTCACCATTCCAAGAATCCCTCTTTCTCCCATCATTGACATCTCTTCTCCCCGCTCAAGTGGTGATGCGATAACCAACGTCAGCTCACCTTTGCTCTGAGATTAGAGTCCACCAGTACGTTCTTGCTCTTCAGGTCGCCGTGGATAACCTGTGGCTTTGAAGAGTGAAGGAAGCGAACTCCCTGGACGACATCGAGGAGCATCCAGACAAACATGTCAACCTCGAGCAACAATGTCTGGTTGTGAATGAGAGAATGCAAGGAGCCAAGTTCCATCAACTCCAACACTATGAGGGGGTCCATCTTAGAGTCAATCACGGCGCCCATGATCGTGATAATGCAAGGATGTCTCAGTCTTGATAGGATCCGCATCTCCTTGACCAAGTTTTTCCTGATCTCATATCTCTTGGACAAGGATCGGCCGGACTCCCTCGAGTTTGTCAGAGAAGCGTTAGCATCCTGCTTTGCACTAACAATCTCCATAGATCCTGATCGTAAGGACGATCCTGTTCCTCCCGCTCCTTTCATTCTTCTCGCAACCACTCGCTTGACTGCTACAGGAGTCCCTCTGAAGTTAGCTCTTATCACCTCACCGTAGGTTCCCTGCCCGAGAATCTCGTCTGTCTCCTCGAGCTCGATCTCATTCGCAGAGACAAGCCACACAGAGTCTGCTTCTGCGGCTTTGCGCAGCACGTAGCAGTACCCTACTCCTGCGCAGATGAGCATGACTGGAATGATGATGACAAGAAGGAGGAGGATTGTATTGATATATTTCTTGCAGACGTTTGCAGGATTCTTTCCTCCCCGTGGCCAATGGATCGTGGAGGGAGAGCTGCCGTTGATAGTGTACGAGTCAAACATAGTCAAGGTGTGGCTGATGATTTTCCCTACTTTCTTCGATGCAGTTCCTTGTATGTTGATAATGTCATACCTGGCAAAAGATTAGCTCGTCATTAGAAGCGATTCCAGGACATCTACAAGAAATGAAAAGACTGCTCAACCAATGTTGCAATTCAAAGAGTATCGAAAAGAAAAACAAGACATTTCTATGCCACCTGCCGTTTGGACTCTCCAAGTTCGCATCTAGCTGAACTCTTCCTGACGCTCCAATGAAGTCGACGGACCGAAGGGAGTGAATGAGATCGGAAATGTTGCCGAGATCGCCACCTCTACCTAACATGTCCTCCAAAGCCAACGCATACGTGTACAAGGCATCGTGCGACATGGAAAGGAATGGGTCATACTCCAGCAGATGGAAACCAGGATATTTGACAGGGTCCAAACTCTTCCAGTAGTTGTTCAGCTGTATGAACGAGTCTGTCGTGGTATCGATCGCGATGTTGAGGCCTATGTAGCCCGAAGGAAGGCTTGAAAGCGATGACGTCACTGCATCACACCCTATCCAAACAAACTCATCATACACTCCAGCATTCTTTGCTATCTCAAACAAAGCTTGTGCCTGGTCAGCCTGGAGGAGAAGAAGCATCACGCGGGGAGCCGAGCAGTTGTTGCGGACTTGCATCAATGAGTTCTGTGTCCCTTGGAGATCCCCGAACTCCCAGCTACTTGTATGCTCCACTTGAATATCTCTGTACTTATCTTGCTTGATCGTATCCAGAAAGACATCTTGAAGACCTTGGCAAAATGCATCGCTGCAGGCGATGGCTTGGATGTGCTTCCACCCAAAGTAGAGGATGAGCTCGGCTAGATTCGGCCCTTGGACTGTGTCGGGGAAGGAGATTCGCCCGATATTTGGATATTCTTTCTTGTTAGACAATGCAGGACTAGATGCTGAATAGCTGAGAGCAAATATATCGTAAGATCGTAAGATTGGTTGGATCAGCATGCAGTCGCTGCTTCGATATGGTCCAACGAATGCAACAGCAGAACCTGTCGAGTTGCGGTTGCTGAGTGCATGTTCAAGTATCAGCGAGTATACATCCTCCATCAGTTTATGCATGTCAAACACTACACTGTTGTTCTGCATTGTTCTAAGCGCTGTCACATCTAGATAATCGACTTCAAGTTGAGTTCCAGAGAGCAGCTTGGGATCCTGATTGATCAATTCTAGAGAGATTTTCGAAGCGATGTAATGCGGGTATTCATAAGCGCTGCTCATTGCATACAGACCTCCCAAGCGGATCACTGAGGGTCTTTGAAGTCCTGAAACGGTTGACAGCAAACAGAGCAGCAACCATAACGAGTGCATCGTATCGGTGGTACTTCCAAAGAGTTGAGGCCCTTCGAGTTTGAGCAACTCTTCAGGTCAAGCCAAACAAGATATCGAAGATTGCCGTTCACTAGCAACCATCTCTCTCACTGCTGTCGACTGATAGTGCATTCGTGTCTCCTGCTCGAGCGCAGCCATCGGCTTCCTGCTGACGCTGACCCGAGTAACTACACCCCATCTTCGCACTAGGGCTACATCCCGCCACAAAGAAAAAAAGGAAAGGTGATCATTTCCTGCGGTGGGGCGGGCTTGCTCGACAGCATGGTCACTAATCGACTTGAGCTCAGACGAGAGCAGAAGCAGCTGGAGGCTCTTGAGTACTGCACGGCTGCAGAGCGCGGCCGAGCGACCGGTGATCATCAGCGCGACGGGAGCAGAGATGCGGCTGTGAGGGAGCAGGGTGTAGCTGTAGACTTGATGATGTACCATAGGAGGGGCGTTTATAGGACTGCGCTAAGCTGCTGGCTTTCACAACACGTGGTACCCTTGAGCGCACAGAGGACGATTGGGGCTGTCGGAGCCATGATGGAAGCAGGGGCATAGGGGATGAGGTAGGAGGTGAGGACACGGGAGGTGCGCGTGCGAGTCAAGGCTGATGAGCAGAAGATGAAAACTGCAGAAGACCAAAACCTCAACAGGTGTTTAGCTTCGAGCTGAACACCTGGTAAACGCCTTACACCTGTTGAGGTTTTGGTCTTCTGCAGTTTTCAACACCTGTTCAAGTTCATGGATCAGGTTTAATGATTAGTCGTTGAGGTTGTAATAAAAGAATATTCCGTCATGTGACATGTTTGCTGTAGCTCGTGTCGTCTCTTCATAAGAATCCTCCCCAAAAACGACAAGAAGGGACTACAAAGCAGACGGCGGACCGCAACAACCCCAGCAGCACTTGCATGGGGCTGCCCTGCATCTCTGCACGCGCGTCCTCAAACTCTTTCGTTGCTCTCATGAGCCCCCGACTGCAGGGGGTGGTCAGGAAGAAAACAGCTAGAGGAGGATATACCTCCTCCACGAGCTCTTGAAGCTCCTCTTGACATCCCACGAAGCCTCAGCAGCTGCCAGTCCCTTCACAAACTTGCAGCTCGTCCCTCTCTGGCTCACCTTCTCTGAATCCGTCATATGATGAGAGCGGTTGAGACGTTCTTGTCGCTTCCTTTGGTCATCGTCAGCATCTCTTCATTGCAGTCTTGTGAGTTTGTCACCTCGGGCTCAGGCTGAGAGTAGAGACCATCTTTGAACTTTATCAAGTTCTCCTTTGCCTGGATGGTTTCGAAGTTGTCAAGAATGGAATGATAATCATCATCATCACCACCACCACCACCACCACCACCACCACCACTTTCATCATCATCATCATCATCATCATCATCAGTATCATTATCATTATCATTATCATCATGGACGACATCAACAACAACCACGACCTTCTTCGCAGCAGACACAGACTTGTCGGACTCTTGCGGTGCCCGCAGGATGTTTGCTAGGAACATTCGCTTCCTCTTGTCGTTCTTTTCCCCTCGTTTCATCACTTTAGCTCTGGGAGGCTCCGCTGCCCTCGGCTCCTCCCTTGCCTGCTCCCCCCGCTGACTTTCGGGAGACTTTTCAGGTCCTTCCTGTCCCGCTGCTTCCACTATCCCCAACCTTGACTCGTATACTTGGATCTTGGAGGCGAGTGACTGCAGGGCGCTCCTCATGGTCTCAAGCTCCTCCTCCTCCGGTGTCGGGGAGGAGGGAGAGGGAGAGGGAGAGGGAGAGGGAGAGGGAGAGGGAGAGGGAGAGGGAGAGGGAGAGGGAGAGGAGGCGGAGGGAAGGGAAGCGGAGGATGGGAAGGAGGAGGAGGATGGGAAGGAGGAGGAGGAGGAGGAGACGTTCCTCGGGCGCTGGTTCGACTCTTGCATCAGGACAGGGGAGGGCGCCTGCAAGGGAGGGTGTCAGGAAACAGATCGGAAAAGTCTGAGCTGGACCTGCAGCTCTCTGGCCGTCCCTTGGATCCCGTTGACGAGGCCGTTGACGAAGCCGCCGATGACGTTCCCTGGTAAAGGAAGACAAGAGCGAAACGGGTCAGCGAAAGGCTTCAAGGGCAGAGACTCTGCAGCGAACATCGGGGTTGAGCTTCTTCTCCACAACATCTCTCCTCTCATCACGATCTGCCTAGTCCAAGACGCAAGCAAGAGGGGCGAGTCTAAGGTGTCATGGCAATGTGAGACAACACAAGGGAGCAATCAGGTCAACTTGCAGTTCAAGACCTTTACTTGCTCATCACGCCAACTTCTGCTAGTCCTTGCAAGGTCTCTAACCTCTTGAAGGATCTTTTGGCTCCTCCTTCTTTCTTCCTCCCAGCCTCCAGTACGCCTGCAGCAGCCCCAGTCAGCGCCAACGAGCACAAGGCAAGTCAGTACCGCGAACGAGGAGCCGAGGACAGAGTGGCAAGTAGCTGTGAAGGGAAGGAGATGTCAGATCAGAGACAAGGAGGACGAGGACAAATTGACCTGAGATGGCACATGGGAGGGCCGTCAGAGGATCCGCAAAGTTGCGAGTTGCCAGCACCTGGAAAACAACATTGATGACTTTGCTGCCACGTCACCAAAGGATCTCACCACTCCCAACGCGCTGTTCTGCATTCCCGTCTCAATGGAAACTGTTCTTGAAATGGGTTCGGGATAGCTACCAAATATTGTCAACGACATTTCATCGTCCTCCTCTTCACAAGCACTAACAATACCATCACCACCACCATATGATTGTCGTTGTCGTAATCAGCATCGATATCAACATTATCGTCATTGACATCAATAGCAGCAGGAGCAAGCAAGCAAGCAAGCAAGCAAGCAAGCAAGCAAGCAAGCATCGTTCATCGTCACAAGTTCTCACCCGAGGATTCTCGGAACAAAATATCCAAGAAGGAACCCTCCGAGGTGGAGGCCGATGACAGCTCCGAGAAGAGGGAGACCGGCTGAGATAAGGACTCATAACCAACGCAAGTCAGAGGACAAGAGCACCTGCGATGAAGGAGGACGCTGTCTGAGCTATCACGCTGCCACATATGAGAGAGACCAGCACGACGCAGAGCCTGTGGGGTTCACACGTCAGAGACGAGCACGAGCACGAGCAGGTCAGGTGCTCACAGGGGGGTCACTCCCGACACCATCTTGCAAACTGCTGGAGCGAAGGTGTTGATGGCAAGCCCGAGCCCAACAGGAGCTAAGACGACCTGGTGCATGGTCAGGGGAGGAGCGGGAAAGGAGGAGAGGAAGGTAGGAGGATCGAAGAACAAAAGCAGCACAAGGAGAGCGGAGCACAGAGAAGAGAGCACAGTTGAGCAGAGAACATGAGCTGCCAGTGAGCTTCACCTGAAGGGTAGAGATGAGCAAGCCTGAGGCATCGACGGGCACCAAGGAGCCAGCGAGGATGGAGGTGAGGAGAGGCGTCATGATGGGAGCCGCCATGGTGGAGACAGTCGTCATGAGCACTGAAAGAGCGACATCTGCCTTGGCGATGAGAGTGACCAGGTTGCTCGCTGTGCCTCCCGGACATGCCGAGACCAGGATGAGCCCCACGGCGAAGGCAGGCGACAGGCCGAAGAGCTTCGCCATGGACCAGCCCAGGAAGGGCATGATGGTGAACTGGCACATGAAGCCGAGGAACACTTGCCTCGGGCTCTGCATGACCCGCTGGAAGTCCTTCACATCGAGAGTCATCCCCATGAAGAGCATCGTCAATGCCTGTCAAGGTTTGTGAGGAGGAGGAGGAGGAGGAGGGGGCGCATAGTTACCAGACTCGCTGTGATGAGATCTCCCTTGAGCCATGCCAGGGCTGCAGGTCTGGTGACTCCCAGCACTCCTCCAGCTAGCACCCAGAGGGGGAACCTGCAAGCCCTTGTCATGTTGCCGAGCTCAAGAGCATGTCGAGAAGTTACAAGTTTGTGAGGTAGGCTGCGAGACGTACTAGAGGGGCTCCCTGGGGGCCATCAGACGGCGCAAGAGCCTCTCCTCCTCCTGCCATGTTGACTAGGCTGTCTTTCCTACGCCTCCAGAAGAGGCGAGGACGAGGACATGCTCTGTTGTCCTCGAGAGCAGAGGCCTTGGGTTTCCTGTCGAGACAGCAGGGAGCAAAGGCAAGGGAAGAGGCAACGGCTGGAGCGGCAGAAGGAAGTTGAGGATGACTAGCGATCAGTGCCATGGAAGGAGCTGCTGCTCCTGCCATGGCGACCAGCATTACTCTCCACCACATGCCGCCGCACGGCATGAGACCAGGGGGCTCGGTAAAAGGCAGAAGTTAAAATCTATCTCGCCGAAGGTAGAAAGTCCTTGCTGCCCTCAGTTATATAATTTTGTATCTTTTGTTGAAACAGTGAACGGTAATAATTAGATGATATCTTTCCGAAGTTGATCGAGAAGGCGGGGTCGTCCTCCTTTGTTTGCTCCGGTTTGCCTTTCTTTTCCAGTCAATACACACTTGATCGATTATCATAATCTGGATATTTTTAGATTTCTCAGTGTGGGTAGAGTCTCAGGTTTTCTTCTGAGATCTTGAGCCTAGACGACAACTTCTCGTCCGCCCTCATGAACTCATGTAGAGGAGGAACATCGACTTGTAGCGGGTCAGTGATGTTGATCAGAAGCGACATCTCTTCCCAGTTGACGTTGACGTTGAAACCTTCGCTCATGAGACTCCACTCAAGGATCCTGCAAGGAGATCAAACAGAGAAAAATGCCTCACAAGATAGTCACGAACTTGAGAGCAACCTCGTCGTTCAAGACTTCAACGAAAGCTTCCATCCACTTCTCCTCAATAGATCGCTCAAATTTCGCATGGGATCGGAAGAAGCGACCTGACAGAACAACTTTCTCGATCGCTCTGATGTACTGAGTCTTGTCGATCTTTCCTGCTGCCAGCAGGTTGTGAGCCTTGACAAGTAGCTTGTCAAACCACTCGGTATCAGTCCACGGCAGCCAGCTGACTGACATGTCATTAGCATCGTCTGTCACTTCAGACATTCGGCGAAGTAGTGGAAGTGAATCTGACCAGGCCTTCCAGTCCTCAGTCATAGCATTGAGAGTGTGCAGCATTCCTGAGTGTTTGCCGAGTGCCCAGACTGAGTTTGACGCTCCTGAAAGCTGAACTACTACATCAGAATCCGAGATGTTGGTCGTCATTGACGCCAAGATATGGGGGAATGAGAGCGAAGAGAAGAAGAAGCGTGGCGCAAGATTATATTTTCTCCTTGGGTCTGAAGATGAAAAACAGGATTGACCACTTTGCCCATCAAAAACGCACCTTGAACCATAGAATAGTAGATAATTTTGGCTTGTATGGGGCATGCCTTGCCTTTCACGTGACCAATGATATGGTAGACCTAATGATGGGTACATTTCTGACAACCTGAAGTTCGGCACTGTGTTTGCCGAACGAAACATCACTTTGTTGTCCCCAAGGCTTGAAGCATGTTTGAGACAATGATACACGAACTCGGTTGCCAGGTAGATTCTTGACTGCACCATCAAGCATCAAACCAGAACAATGAGCAAGATTGCTGCCATACCTGCCATGATTTTATGCTTCCCTCGACCAACGCTTGCCATGTCATCGAGGCCTTTTCTGCGATGAAACTTGCAAACTTGACTGAGTCTGACTGTGATGCCGCAGTCTTGATCTCTTCTGTAACATTCCACACTTTGCGCGAGACTTTGATGGATGATGAAGTTCCCAGCTCCTGAGGTTCAGACATTCAGAGAGCACTGGCCATGTTGAACACTAGGTAGCTCAAACATGCAGACTTGCCTTCTTAATTGAGGCAGCACGCTGATAGTCTTCAGCCGACAAAGCTTCCTGCAGCTCCTTCTTGAGAACTTCATCAGCCTCGTGATCTGGTAGGAAGATCTCTCCGATCTCAGCTGCGACTGCATGCGCGTATCCGCCATGAAGGTTCGGAACTGCGGCTCGAAGCCAAGTGTTATCTATGGCTAACTTTTGCTCGGCTCCCTGGGTTCCTTGGAGCCTTGCAATGCACATGTATGCGACTAGAATGACAAGACTTGATGTGTGAAATCCCATTGAAACGAACTGATGTCAAAGAGAAACAAGTCAGCTGATTCAGAGAAAGCAGTCAGCTAATTCAAGTTGATCGTCAAAACAACTGATCCTGACACTGTGATCTTCATCATCACCCATCTTCCTCCTCCTCCTCCTCCTCCTCCTCCTCCTCCTCCTCCAACCATCATAGTCACGGTATCGCACCTTGTCTTGTACCTCCCAACTGCCGTCTCTTGACCAGCTGCAATTTGTGGGCCCCTCTATCAGCCCGCCTCAGATTCCATATTCAAGCCCGCCTCATCTCCATCAGCGTCCGCTGTATTATGGCGCTCTATCCCTGGCTCTGTCACCCTCCCTGCCCTCCCTCCCCTCCCTCCGCTCCCTCCTCTCCCTCCTCTCCCTCCTCCTCATCTTCCGTCTCCTTCTCCCTATCCCTGTGTTTTCTTCCCCTTTCCTCCCTATCCTTTTTCCTCGCGTTGCTCTCCACATTCAAGCCTTCCTCCACTTTGAACTTAAATATCCTCCGTTATGAATCCTTTTCACTCCTTCCTCCCTTCTCTAACTGCAGCTACATCTGCTTGCCTGCCTGCCTTTGTTTCTTGTTTCTGACGTCAAGAGTAGGGAATGCTCTCCTTTGGCATCTTCGGACAGCTGAAGGAGCTATGTGGTCGGGTATGATTTCAACTTCTTCTCTGTTTTCCCGCTCACAGAGCTGGCAGCTTCCCTCATACATACAGAGTGATCGTGTGACTGAGGTACGTTCATCGGTACCAGCATAATTTCTCTGAAAGGTTGACCAGATGATTCCGTTCGCCATGGCTGGATGGTTGGCGTATAAGTACTTCAACCACAAGCGCGTTCACCTGGAAAACTCGCTCGTGCTCGTCACTGGGGCATCAGCAGGGATAGGACGGGAGCTTGCGCTGCTGCTGACCTCGAGGGGAGCAGATGTCATCCTGGTAACGAGGAGGGAGGAGGTCTTAGGTGACCCCTGGTCTAAAGGGATGCAACAGGTTGCGAGGACGGCCTCGGCGTTGGAGGAGGTGGCTGAGACGATCAACGGCAGGGGATGGGGAGGGAGAGCATATCCCTACGCGTGCGACTGCTCGAACGAAGTTGAGGTGGATAGCATGATGAAGAAGATTAGAGATATTGCCGAGGGCCTCGGACCTGACATCTTGGTCAACTGCGCTGGACAAGGGCGATGGGACTTCTTGGATCAACTCACAGACAGTGAAATCAAATCCGCCATTGACGCTCCCGTCATGGCGGCGGCGCTTCTGAGCCGAGCAGTGATCACAGACATGATGCGCAAGGGTGGAGGAATCATCATGAATGTGCAGAGTCCCGCTTGCTCCACCTCCTGGGCAGGGGCGACAGCATACATCTCGGCACGATGGGCGCTGCGAGGCCTGACGACGGCTCTGCGAGCTGATTTGCAGAAGAGCAACGTGCTGGTGCAGGAGATTATCCTGCCTGGAGTGGCTTCGGACTACTGGAAGCACAACCCCGGGAGCAAGGAGAAGATACCATGGCTCTCGCGCTACCTGGGGATCCCGCATGACGTCTCGACCTTGCAAGCTGCTGCCTGGATCGTGCAGTCGCTGGAGTCGAGATCGTCCAACAGCGTGTACGGTGAGAACAGGAGATCCTCTCCTCCCGCTGGTCGCTGACATGCTCCTGCTCCTGCTGCAGGAGGGTTGCTCCCTCACATTTCCCTGTTCAACGATTGCTTCCCCTCCCTCGTCCGGGCGCTGATGCACATTACTACCGTGAGACCTCTCCTTGCTTCGCCTCCTCCTCCTCCTCCTCCTCCTCCTCCTCCTCCTCCTCCTCCTCCTCCTCCTCCTCCTCCTGATCATCTTTTCAACTCCTTCAGACTCCCTACGTCTCCATCGGCAGCGGCGATGCCCACGGTTCTAGTTGGACCGAGTGTTGTCCCTTGTTGATCCTTACAGCAGGTAACAAAGCTGCGACCAAACTCGGGAGCGCAGGAGGTGCAGGAGCAGGAGCAGCAGGAGCATCGGCAGGCCCGAGCACGGGAAGGGAGCGAGCAGCAATCCTTTCACCTTCCAAGAGCTCTGTACCTCTTCCTGCTGGAAGCGCTGACACCACAAAGAGTGCTCCTCCTACCGCACAGCCTCAATCTTCAGCAGGAGCCACTCGGTCCAAGGTCGCAAGCTCGACCAGTGAGAAGGGGAAGGAGGAGAATTCAGCGACAGAAGGAAAAGCATCCGTGCGGCAGAATCTTTCAGCCATGTACTGGGCTAAGAACCAAGGGTCGTCAGATCCTTCTCCTGATGCGCAGAGGATGAAAGAGAAGAAGGAGAAGGTCAAGGTGCGTGAAGATCATGGTCTTGCTAAATGTCATGTGACTGTGCTGGTGAAGGTCGAGGAGAGCAGTAGAAGCAGCGTGAGCGGGAGGGACCCAGCGGATGAACTGGAGGATCTCGCAAAGAAGATCTCGGATGGGAAGGAATTCATCCGGAAACTGGAGGACAGACTCAAGGCTGCAGAGGAGGAGGACGAGGAGGAGGACGAGGCCAACTCCAGCCGTCGCTCCTCTGTGTCTGTGGCGAAAGCGCTGGAAGCGGCGCAGCAGAAGCAGCAGACCCTGCAGCAGCGCTACGAGAATCTGATCGCAGTACAGAAGATTCGGAGCAGGGCCTCCATGGACTTTTCGAGCCGCAGGTCGGAAGTAGGAGGAAGAACAGCATCGTCGGGGGGGAAGCCGCCTGGAGGGATCGGCGTCGGGATCAGTCAGGAGCACAACGGCATCCAGATCCTCCTTATGGCCCCCGAAGGAGCCGCCGCCATGTCGGAGCAGCTGAACCGCGGGGATGTGATCCTGGCCATCAACGATGTCTCGGTGAGGAACAAGGCAGCTGAGGAGGTGCTGGAGATGTTGAGCGGTGAGGAGGAGACGTTTGTCACCCTGCGAGTGAAGGCAAGTGGGCTGAGGTCTGCAGTGAGAGAAGTGAAGCTGAGGAGAGGAGCAAGTCTCGACCACCTTGCCTCCCAGGTGCTCACTTGAGCAGGAATCTGCCACAAGCTCCTCCTGCTCCTCCTACCCCCCCTGCTCCTCCCTGGCTTCTCGTTCTTTTGCCCGATGGATCTGCGGCCGGCAATGCTGCTGCTCATGTAAATAATCTTGTGATTTCTTGACATTTTGCTCCATCGTGGTTGTCAATGAACATATTTACATCCTCTCGCCTCCTCCTCCTCGTTCAGTGAGCATCCGACGGTTTGATGCGGTAGAGCTGCGTCGTGAGCATAGAGATGTGCCGCATGATCCAGCGCAAGCTCAAGTTCCCGTTTGCCAAGTTCTGCGAGAATGTTAGAGAGGGAGAGAAGTAGAGGAGGAGGACGAGAGTAGAAGAGGGAAACAAGGAGAGTCAGGAGAGCAGAAGAGGCAGCTGAGGAGGAGAAGGATGTGGAAAACTAGGCACACGAAGGCAGTGTAAAGGTCAAGAGGGGAAGAGGGAGAAGCAGCAGGGGAGAGAAAGGATACGCGGGTCTGGAGCATGCGGTGGATTATGTCGGGGATCGGTTTGAACTGCATGATCTCATTCTCAATCTCCAGCGCCTGAAAGTTCGTCAGTCCCTCCCCTTCCTCATCTCATGTTCCTTCATCCATCTTGCTCCTCCTCGCTTTCTCCCTTCAACCCCACCACCCATCCTCGTCCTCGTCCTCGTCCTCATACTCGTCCTCATACTCGTCCTCGTCCTCGTCCTCGTCCTCGTCCTCATACTCGTCCTCATCCTCGTCCTCGTCCTCGTCCTCGTCCTCGTCCTCGTCCTCGTCCTCGTCCTCCCTCGCTCTAACCTTCTTGAGCAGCCTCCTCGAGTGATACTCCAGCCACATGAGGGTCGAATGTGACGCCTGCATGAGGGTCGTCGGCTTTCCCAGCACGTCGATCTTCTGCCCCACGAAGAGATCCCAACACTGAAGCTGCTCACCGTCCCGTCCTAAGAAAACGATAAGCAGGAGAGAAACATGGTGAGGACACGAGGCAGAAAGAGGAGAGGAGGAGAGGGGAGGAGAGAAAGAAAGGAGAGAGAAGGGAAGGAGAGGGAGGGGGACAGGACAAGAGAGGAGGGGAGGGGAGGGAAGGGAAGAGGAGGGGAGGGGATGGAGTGGGATGGGGTGAGGGGAGAGGAACCTGCAATCTTCACGTCCCTCAGGGCGACGCTCTTGTTGAGAATGATCTGAAAATTCTTGGCTTCCATATCGTACCTGGGGGGGTGTCAGCTACTTTCATCTCCTCTCGCTCTCCTCCACCTCAGCTCGATGTACTTCTTCACGGCCTCCTCGAACCACCAGGAGAAGAAGACAAGCCGCTTCGGGGCTGAGAGAGAGTGAGCTCATGAACAGCTGGAGGGAGAAGTGAGCGGGAGGAGGGAGGCGGTTGGGAGGAGGGAAGTGAGCGGGAGGAGGGGGGTAGAGGGACAGACAGAGAGGGAGAGGAGGGGACCGGGAGGAGGAGGATGAGGACGGCGCTTGAAGGACTCCGGGGCTTTGCTATCGACGCGGTGGGAGTCGATTTGGAAAGTAGTGAATTTTTGCTTCACGTCCTCGAAGCTCTTGCGATCTTCAGCAATCTCGCGAACAAACTGGGAGGAAACGCAAGTGAGCAAGTAAGAGCCTGGGAGGAAGAGGGAGGGAGAGGCAGACACAGGGGAGAGGAGGAGGGGGAGACATAGGAAGGGGAGGAGGGGGAGACATAGGAAGGGGAGGAAAGGAGAGGCAAGAGCGAGTCAGCAGGGAAGGTTGAATGATTGAAAGAAGAGAGAAGATAGACAAGAAGAAAACGCCATAGTTAGGATGTTGTGTAGTTGCAGCTGCAGCTGCAGCTGCAGCTGCAGGAGGAGGAGGAGGAGGAGGAGGAGGAGGAGGAGCAGGAGGAGGAGCGAGGAGCGAGGAGGAGGTGGAGGTGGAGGAGGAGGAGGAGGAGGAGGAGGAGGAGGAGGAGGAGGAGGAGG